>NW_013948918.1:0-209 GCF_000517525.1 Limulus polyphemus
CAATATTCTATACGGGTTTCTATTGTTACATTAGGGTGTACTACTATTGTAAAAAAAACAATATTCTATACGGGTTTCTATTGTTACATTAGGGTGTACTACTATTGTAAAAAAAAACAATATTATATACGGGTTTCTATTGTTACATTAGGGTGTACTACTATTGTAAAAAAATCAATATTCTATACGGGTTTCTATTGTTACATTAG
>NW_013948919.1:0-650 GCF_000517525.1 Limulus polyphemus
TAACTAGGAAGGCAAGTTAATGTTACCAGGAACATGTCTCATTATAACCAGGAAGACAAGTCAATGTTACCAGGAACATATTTCATTATAATCAGGAAGACAGGTCAATGTTACCGGGAACATGTCTCGTTATAACTAGGAAAAAAAGTCAATGTCACCAGGAAAATGTCTCATTATAATCAGGAAGATAAGTCAATGTTACCAGGAACATGTATAATTATAATCAGGAAGATAGGTCAATGTTACCAGGAACGTGTCTTATTATATTCAGGAAGAGAGGCCAATGTTACCAGAAATATGTCTCATTTTAACCAGGATGATAAGTCAATGGTACAATCAAAATGTCTCATAATAATAAAGAAGACAAGTTAATGTTACCAGGAACATGTCTCATTATAACAACGAAGTCAAGTAAATGTTACCAGGAACATGTGTCATTATAATCAGGAAGACAGGTCAATGTTAACAGGAACATGTGTCATTATGATCAGGAAGACAGGTCATTGTCACCAGGAACATGTCTCATTATAACAAAAAAGACAGGTCAATGTTAAAAGGGGCATGTGTCATTATAATCAGGAAGACAGGTCTATGTTACCAAGAACATGTATCATTGTAATCAGGAGAAAGGTCAATGTTATCAGGAACAT
>NW_013948920.1:0-203 GCF_000517525.1 Limulus polyphemus
TATGGTTGATAGAGACGTATGTAACATGTGGTAGACACTATGGTTGATAGAGACGTATGAGTGTCTACCACATGTTACATACGTCTCTATCAACCATGTCTACCACATGTTAACTATGGTTGATAGAGACGTATGTAACATGTGGTAGACACTATGGTTGATAGAGACGTATGTAACATTGTGGTAGACACTATGGTTGATAG
>NW_013948921.1:0-210 GCF_000517525.1 Limulus polyphemus
TTTTAGTGTTACAATGGTTGTTGATACTACCGGTGTTGTAGGTTTTAGTGTTACAATGGTTGGTGATACTACCGGTGTTGTAGGTTTTAGTGTTACAATGGTTGTTGATACTACCGGTGTTGTATGTTTTAGTGTTACAATGGTTGGTGATACTACTGGTGTTTTGTAACACTAAAACCTACTGGTTGGTGATGCTACCGGTGTTATATG
>NW_013948922.1:0-422 GCF_000517525.1 Limulus polyphemus
AAACATGTTTACCTTTCTCTTATCTAATTTTTTCTTAGGTTTCTGAGCGAACCTGTAACTCATAACGTGAAGACGTTGCTGAAGAGTAGTAATGTTTGTATTGTAAAGCAAATGTTTCATAGATTTAATAAACGCTACAATTTAACTTATACATCAGTAAATGAAATAATTTACAACATGTCAACCTGTTCTGTTGTAACATTTCACCAAAATGAAGAGGTACTTGGAACATTTAACTTAAGGAACTTAAGACTGTGAAATAGAATATTTATGGATATAAAATGAAGGCTTCTTAAAATGTGCGGTCATTTTTTAGATATTGTATATTTATATACAATATCTATATTTGGGAAGTGAAATATACAACTAATTATTATATATGGGGTTTCAACAACTTATTATATGGCATACGTCCCTCGACT
>NW_013948923.1:0-589 GCF_000517525.1 Limulus polyphemus
TTAGACACTGACTACTCTGAGTGAAAGGTATTTTCATGTTAAAATTAAAATATTTTTGTATTATACAGCTCTACTGTATGCAGGATTTTACAGGGTTGGTTATATGGACCTTACCACAAAAAAAAAAGGACTATGTGTTACAAATAATTACAAACCGTGTATTCTTATAACTTAAGCTTATGCATTTCAAATCTTCTAGTCATTTAGATTTATTGCCACTTAGAATAGTGCCAAAGTGAATTATCACAGGAACGTAGCTTTGTGAAAACACAGTATCAAGTTACCAGCACACTGTTGTTAGTATTTTACTTAATTTTTATTTATTTTAAACAGGCAGCTTAGCACACAAAATATTAACACACAACATAAAAACAATATTTAAGTTTAATTGTAATTTGAAATAATGCCAGTATTTGTACAGAATTTGTACAATCAGCCAATAATGATTGGGGATGAGGTGTATAAGAAAATATACTAAAGTGTAAATACAATCTATCTTTTGAGACCAACTCGCCTACTTCAAAGTTTACTCATCCACAATTACAAGAATAAGAATTTCTACAGTTATGTGGTAGATATTTACAGCAAT
>NW_013948924.1:0-301 GCF_000517525.1 Limulus polyphemus
ACATCACTATTTGTCCTAATTCATCTACGGGATATTCACATTAGTCATTCCTAGTAACTTAACATCACTATTTATCCTAATTCATCTACGGGATATTCACATTAGTCATTCCTAGTAACTTGACATCACTATTGTCCTAATTCATCTACGGGATATTCACATTAGTCATTCCTCGTAACTTAACATCACTATTTGTCCTAATTCATCTACGGATATTCACATTAGTCATTCCTAGTAACTTGACATCACTATTGTCCTAATTCATCTACGGGATATTCACATTAGTCATTCCTAGTAACTT
>NW_013948925.1:0-287 GCF_000517525.1 Limulus polyphemus
ATTTAACAATACTGTGTACTCTCAATCAGAAGACACAATATTTAGCAATACTGTGTACTGTCAATAAGATGACCCAATATTTAACAATACTATGTACTATCAATAGGAAGACAAGATTTAACGATACTGTGTACTATCACTAACAAGCTACAAGATTTAACGATAATGTTTACTTTCACTAACAAGCCACAAGATTTAACGATACTGTGTACTATCAATAAGAACACACAAAGATTTAACAATACTGTGTACTGTCAATAACAAGACGCAAGATTTAACAATACTGT
>NW_013948926.1:0-457 GCF_000517525.1 Limulus polyphemus
TGTTTTCTAGTTTAGTTAAACCAACTATTATGTTCAGTTATCCCCCAATACATAATATTTATTAGTTTAGTTAAACCAACTATTATTTTTAGTTATCCCCAATACATAATGTTTTCTAGTTTAGTTAAACCAACTATTATTTTTAGTTACCCCCAATACATAATGTCTCTTAGTTTAGTTAAACCAACTATTATTTTTAGTTATCCCCAATACATAATATTTCCTAGTTTAGTTAAACCAACTATTATTTTTAGTTATAACTAAAAATAATAGTTCCCCCAATACATAATGTCACTTAGTTTAGTTAAACCAACTATTATTTTTAGTTATCCCCAATACATAATATTTCTTAGTTTAGTTAAACCAACTGTTATTTTTGGTTATCCCCCAATACATATTTCCTAGTTTAGTTAAACCAACTATTATTTTTAGTTACCCCCAATACATAATGTCACTT
>NW_013948927.1:0-348 GCF_000517525.1 Limulus polyphemus
TAAACCTAGATCTATACTGGTCACGTAATGGAGTAAATTACACTCGTAATATAATAAACCGAGGTCTATGCAGGTCACATAATGGAGTAAATTAAACTGGTAATATAATAAATTTAGATCTATGCAGGTCACATAATGGAGTAAATTAAACTGGTAATATAATAAACCTAGATCTATGCAGGTCACATAATGGAGTATATTAAACTGGTAATATAATAAACCTAGATCTATGCATGTCACATAATGGAGTAAATTAAACTGGTAATATGATAAACCTAGTTCTATGCAGGTCACCTAATGGAGTAAATTAAACTGGTAATACAATAAACCTAGATCTATGCAGGTCAC
>NW_013948928.1:0-318 GCF_000517525.1 Limulus polyphemus
AACAATATATCTTCTTGAAACTTGTACATTGAAACACTGTGGTTACCAATGTTAGTAAGATCAACAATATGTCTTTATGAAACTTGTACATTGAAACACTGTGGTTATCAATGTTAGTAAGATCAACAATATATCTTCTTGAAACTTGTATATTGAAACACTGTGGTTACCAATGTTAGTAAGATCACCAATATGTATTTATGAAACTTGTACATTAAAACACTGTGGTTACCAAAGTTAGTAAGATCAACAATATGTCTTTATGAAACTTGTACATTGAAACACTGTGGTTATCAATGTTAGTAAGATCAACAATAT
>NW_013948929.1:0-276 GCF_000517525.1 Limulus polyphemus
GGCTATATTAAATGAGGTTTTTGGTTGTAGTATTATAGTGTTTGTGTTGGCTATATTAAATCAGATGTTTGTTTGTAGTATTATAGTGTTTGTGTTGGCTATATTAAATCAGTTTGTGTTGGCTATAGTAAATCAGATATTTGTTTGTAGTATTTTAGTGTTGTGTTGGCTATATTAAATCTAGATGTTTGTTTGTAGTATTATTGTGTTTGTGTTGGCTATATTAAATCAGATATTTGTTTGTAGTACTATAGTGTTTGTGTTGGCTATATTAAA
>NW_013948930.1:0-386 GCF_000517525.1 Limulus polyphemus
GGTGACACAGAGCTGACCTTGGACAATATGCAAATCCATAAAGGATGTTGGGCCTCTCACATCATGAAGCAGCATACGAAAGTAAAAGCACTCTTGATGGCTGGGATGAACAGTATAGACCCTTGCCAAGACTTCATCTTTAAAACCCTAGGATGACCATCTACAGGAGTACCTCTTTTTCTCCTATTCCATTTGTTGTTGCTCCAAGCATAAAAAAGACGGTACTTCAGAATAAAGTAATGTGCATGCAAAGGGATCTTCTTGGCAAAGGTTGAATAATACAGTCAGTGTTGTATTTTTTGGAGCAAATGCTTGTTGCAAAGCATTTTCTTCAGTGAAGTGGACTCCCTGTCCGTTTTCTAGGTGGACACTAAGTTATTTGATGG
>NW_013948931.1:0-381 GCF_000517525.1 Limulus polyphemus
AGTAGGAAAATTAACAATACTATAGATATAAAATATTCAATGTACCTGTAGTATGAAAATATATGATACTATAGATATAAAATATTCAACATTCCTTTAGTAAGAAAATAAACAATACCATAGATATAAAATATTCAACATTCCTTTAGTAGGAAAATCAACAATACTATAGATAAAAAATATTCCACATTCCTTTAGTAGGAAAATCAACAATAAAATAGATATAAAATATTCCACACTTTTTAAGTAGGAAAATTAACAATACTGTACATATAAAATATTCCACATTCCCTTAGTAAGAAAATCAACAATACTATAGATATAAAATATTCCACATTTTTTAGTAGGAAAATTAACAATACTGTACATATAAAATATTCC
>NW_013948932.1:0-333 GCF_000517525.1 Limulus polyphemus
CACTATTATCCAACATGTATGACGTCCTTCATATTTGTATTTTTTCGACTATTGTCCAGCATGTATGAAGTCCTTCATATTTGTATTTTTTCACTATTATCCAACATGTATGACGTCAACAAATATGAAATTTTTTCGACTATTGTCCAACATGTATGACGTCCTTCATATTTGTATTTTTTTCACTATTATCCCACATGTATGACGTCTTTTCATATTTGTATTTTTATCGACTATTATCCAACATGTATGACGTCCTTCATATTTGTATTTTTTTCACTATTATCCCACATGTATGACGTCTTTCATATTTGTATTTTTTTCATATTATCC
>NW_013948933.1:0-925 GCF_000517525.1 Limulus polyphemus
GGTTCATATACACCAAAGTATATTGTATCTTTTTATTATTACACACAGTACTTGCTACTGAACAACATATTTCTTCTGTGGTTCATATACACCAAAGTATAGTGTATCTCTTCATTATAACACACAGGTCTTGCTACTGAATAACATACTTCTACTGTGGTTCATATACACCAAAGTATAACACTATACTTTGGTGTATATGAACCACAGTAGAGGTATGTTATTCAGTAGCAAGTACTGTGTGTAATAATGAAGAGTTACACATCTTTTCATTATTACACACAGTACTTGCTACTGAATAACATACTTCTACTGTGGTTCATATACACCGAAGTATAGTGTATCTCTTCATTATTACACACAGTACTTGCTAATGAGCAAAATACTTCTACTGTGGTTCATATACACCAATGTATAGTTTATATCGTCATTATTACACACAGTACTTTCTACTGAATAACATACCTCTACTGTGGTTCATATACAACAAAGTATAGTGTATTTTTTTATTTTTACACACAGTACTTGCTACTGAACAACATACTTCTTCTGTGGTTCATATACACCAAAGTATAGTGTACCTCTTCATTATAACACACAGGACTTGCTACGGAACAACATACCTCTACTGTGGTTCATATACTCCAAAGTATAGTGTGTCTCTTCATTATTACACACAGTACTTTCTACTGAACAACATATATCTGCTATGGTTCATATACTCTAAAGTATAGTGTGTCTCTTCATTATTACACACAAAACTTGCTACTGAATAACATACTTCAACTGTGGTTCATATACACCAAAGTATAGTGTATCTCTTCATTATTATACACAGTACTTGCTACTGAATAACATACCTCTACTGTGGTTCATATATACCAAAGTATAGTGTGTCTCTTCATTATTAAACACAGTACTTGCT
>NW_013948934.1:0-216 GCF_000517525.1 Limulus polyphemus
GAATAACGTAACTCTACTGTGGTTCATATACACCAAAGTATAGTGTATCTCTTCATTATTACACACAGTACTTGCTACTGAATAACATACCTCTACTGTGGTTCATATACACCAAAGTATAGTGTATCTCTTCATTATTACACACAGTACATGCTACTGAATAACATACCTCTACTGTGGTTCATATACACCGAAGTATAGTGTGTCTCTTCATTA
>NW_013948935.1:0-352 GCF_000517525.1 Limulus polyphemus
AACTACTGATGCAGATCTTAGTGGAAGAAGACAACTATTGATGTAGATCTTAGTGGAAGAAGACAACTACTGATGCAGATCTTAGTGGAAGAAGACAACTATTGATGTAGATCTTAGTTTAAGATCTGCATCAGTAGTTGTCTTCTTCCAGATCTGCATCAGTAGTTGTCTTCTTCCTGCATCAGTAGTTGTCTTCTTCCACTAAGATCTGCATCAGTAGTTGTCTTCTTCCACTAACTTCCACTAAGATCAAGACAACTACTGATGCAGATCTTAGTGGAAGAAGACAACTACTGATGCAGATTTTAGTGGAAGAAGACAACTACTGATGTAGATCTTAGTGGAAGAAGAC
>NW_013948936.1:0-659 GCF_000517525.1 Limulus polyphemus
TCAGTGCTGAAATAATTTCGTCAGTATCTAAAAGTTTTCAAAACGTTAGAGAAAATGCACGAAAATATTGTTAGATGGGAGAAACACACATATACAAAAACTAACACATCACATGTGATTAAAATCTTGCTAAATTAAGGTTAGTGGTGGTTCTGTCGAGTTAGTTTTTGTGTATGCGTGTTTCTCCCATCTAACAATATTTTCGTGCATTTTCCCTAACGTTTTGAAAACCTTTAGATACTGACGAAATTATTACAGCACTGATACAGTATGGTTTCTCTAAGTTAATTATCTTTTTTGTTTGTTCCGCAATAGTGTACACTGCTCTTCGTATTATTTCCAACTTTTTCTTTTTTCTCGTTAATGTTATTTTTAGTGTTATTCTTTTTGCAGCTTTTCTGTGTTGTATGAACATTATCGAAATACATGGTCTTTAATTTATTTATATTGTTTCTATATCGTTTTCTATATGCACTATTCCTTCATTACGTGTTTTGTATCTGCTTTCTATTTATATCTCAACACTATTTATATAGCCTATTTGGAACATCAACAATTGCCATGGTGCTGTCTTAAGTATTGCAAACACATGAAGATCGATTGTAATTGTACATGTACAAGAATAATTCAAAGGGCATATCACATTTTGAAACAATAAA
>NW_013948937.1:0-236 GCF_000517525.1 Limulus polyphemus
GCATCTATGTAATACCGAACAGATCTATGTAATACCGAACAGTGTCTATGTAATATAGATACTGTTCGGTATTACATAGATACTGTTCGGTCTGTTCGGTATTATATCTATGTAATACCGAACAGTATCTATAATACCGAACAGCATCTATGTAATACCGAACAGCATCTATGTAATACCGAACAGTATCTATGTAATAACCGAACAGTATCTATGTAATACCGAACAGTATCTAT
>NW_013948938.1:0-202 GCF_000517525.1 Limulus polyphemus
ATTATCATAAGTTTGTGAGAAACCCGAAACCCAAACTTATGATAATCTAACTAGTTAATAGAAGAATCACTATTCTATTAATTAGTTAGATCATCATAAGTTTGGGTTTCTCACTATTCTATTAACTTGTTAGATTATCATCATAAGTATGGGTTTCTCACTCTTCTATTAACTAGTTAGATTATCATAAGTTTGGGTTTCT
>NW_013948939.1:0-480 GCF_000517525.1 Limulus polyphemus
TGATGACACAGTACAGGTCAACTCGATGTCATAGTTGTGATGATACAGTATAGGTCAACTTGATGTCGTTGTTGTGATGATAGTACATGTCAACTTGATGTCATAGTTGTAATGACACTACAGGTCAACTTGGTGTCATAGTTGTAATGACATAGTACAGGTCAACTCGATGTCTTAGTTGTAATGATACAGTACAAGTCAAGTTGATTTCATAGGATTGATGACACAGTACAGGTCAACTTGATGTCACACAGTACAGGTCAACTCGATGTAATATTTGTAATGACACAGTACAGGTCAACTTGATGTCGTTGTTGTTGTGATGACAGTACATGTCAACTTGATGTCATAGTTTTGATGACTCACTACAGGTCAACTTGATGTCATAGTTGTGATGACAATGCACAGGTCAACTCGATGTCATAGTTGTGATGACACAGTACAGGTCAACTCGATGTAATAGTTGTAGTGAAACAGTAA
>NW_013948940.1:0-258 GCF_000517525.1 Limulus polyphemus
TTTATATCCTTGTCACAAGAGTACTGTTTCTGTTTACATTACCAGAAGGGGTAGGTAAATTATGTTTTGTGTACTGTATGATGTTTACATTACCAGAGACAAGGATATAAATTAATATTGGTTTTACCTACCCCTATCATACAGTACACACAACATAACAATATTAATTTATATCCTTGTCTCTGGTAATGTAAACAGAAACAGTACTCTTGTTTTACCTACCCCTATCATACAGTACACAAAACATAACAATATTAA
>NW_013948941.1:0-200 GCF_000517525.1 Limulus polyphemus
TATTAGTTATGATTAATGGAGGAGTAATGATAAAGCTGCGAAATCAGAACTGAGAGAAACTACCGAGGAACTCTCAGCCAATAATAACAGAATATCAAGTTTTCCCATTAATAATTGCATAATTTGATATTTGTTGTGTGAATATTAAACAGATTGCTTATTCTTATACAAATGCAGTTGCAAAAAGTTTTGTAATAATA
>NW_013948942.1:0-401 GCF_000517525.1 Limulus polyphemus
CCTACACTAACCGTCTATTATAGACGGTTACTGTAGGTAGTTCTGGTGTATCTATTATAGACGGTTAGTGTAGGTAGTTCTGGTGTAGCTGTTATAGTACACCAGAACTACCTACCACTAACCGTGTATAATAGATACACCAGAACTACCTACACTAACCGTCTATAATATCTACACCAGAACTACTTACACTAACCGTCTATAATAGATACACAAGAACTACCTACAGTAACCGTCTATAATAGATACACCAGAACTACCTACACTAACCGTCTATAATAGATACACCAGAACTACCTACACTAACCGTCTATAGTAGCTACACCAGAACTACCTACACTAACCGTTTATAATAGATACACCAGAACTACCTACAGTAACCGTCTATAATAGCTACACCA
>NW_013948943.1:0-403 GCF_000517525.1 Limulus polyphemus
TTTACTTAGTTTAGAACTACTTTACACAGTATTGTGTATTTATTTACTTAGTTTAGAACTACTTTATACAGTATTGTGTATTTACTTAATTAGTTTAGAACTACTTTACACAGTATTGTGTATTTACTTACTTAGTTTAGAACTACTTTACACAGTACTGTGTATTTATTTACTTAGATTTGTATTACTTTACACAGTATTGTGTATTTACCTACTTAGTTTAGAACTATTTTACACAGTATTGTGTATTTACTCACTTAGTTTAGAACTACTTTAGACAGTACTGTGTATTTACTTACTTAGTTTAGAACTACTTTATACAGTATTGTGTATTTACTTACTTAGTTTAGAACAACCTTACACAGTATTGTGTATTTACTTAGTTTAGAACTACTTTACACAA
>NW_013948944.1:0-700 GCF_000517525.1 Limulus polyphemus
TAATTTTGACATCCAGTTACTAATAACTGATACTGTATTAATTTTGATATCCAGTTACTAACAACTGACACTGAATTAATTTTGACACTCAGGCTACAGTGTCAGTTGTTAGTAACTGGATATCAAAATTATTACAGTGTCAGTTATTAGTAATAACTGACACTGTAGTAATTTTGATATCCAGTTACTAATAACTGACACTGTAATAATTTTGACATCGAGTTACTATTAACTGACACTGTAATAATTTTGATATCCAGTTACTAATAACAGATACTGTAGTTATTTTGACATCCAGTTACTAATAACTGACACTGTAATAATTTTGATATCCAGTTACTAATAACTGACACTGTAGTAATTTTGATATCCAGTTACTAATAAGTGACACTGTAGTAATTTTGATATCCAATTACTAATAACTGACACTGCAATAATTTTGACATCGAGTTACTAATAACTGACACTGTAATAATTTTGATATCCAGTTACTAATAACAGATACTGTAGTAATTTTGACATCCACTTACTAATAACTGATACTGTATTAATTTTGATATCCAGTTACTAATAACTGATACTGTAGTAATTTTGACATCCAGTTACTAATAACTGACACTGTAGTAATTTTGACATCCAGTTACTAATAACTGATACTGTATTAATTTTGATATCCAGCTACTAATAACTGACACTGTAG
>NW_013948945.1:0-314 GCF_000517525.1 Limulus polyphemus
TTTTTTCGATTGTTTTTACTCTGGGTTAACGAAAGTTAATTTGTTTTTAGATTTTGAAAGGACATAATACTCTTCGTTAATTCTATAATGTCTCAATTTTTAATGTTCCGACGAAAGAAGCACTATCCGATATTTTTCTATTAATTTTGCGTCATCAAAGCACTTTTTCCCATTTTCCAAAAAAATTCATTTTTTAACGAAAAGCCAAGGCTATAGCTCATGTTCTTGCCCAAATTTTGAAAAAAAATGTTTTTCCTCATATTTCAATACAAAGATGCCCTAGATGTAATACTTTAGATTTGGATTTTCTTTTT
>NW_013948946.1:0-227 GCF_000517525.1 Limulus polyphemus
TGGGAAAAACAGTAGTAAGATTTGTTAATGGGAAAAAAACAAAGTAGTAAGATTTGTTAGTGGGAAAAACAAATCTTACTTCTTTGTTTTTCCCCACTAACAAATCTTACTATTTTGACTAATTTGTTTTTCCCACTAGCAAATCTTACTTCTTTGTTTTAACAAATCCTTGGGAAAAACAAAATAGTAAGATTTGTTAGTGGGAAAAACCCAAAATAGTAAGATTT
>NW_013948947.1:0-429 GCF_000517525.1 Limulus polyphemus
CTACATACTGTACCTTATCTCTGGTGCAGTAAATACTCTACATACTGTACCCTATCCCTGGTGTAGTAAATACTCTACATACTGTACCCAATCCCTGGTGCAGTAAATACTCTACATAGTGTACCCTATTCCTGGTGTAGTAAATACTCTACTTAGTGTACTATATCTTTGGTGCAGTAAATACTCTACATATTGTATCCTATCACTGTTGCAGTAAATACTCTACATCGTGTACACTATCCCTGGTGAAGTAAATACTCTACAAACGGTACCCTATTCCTTGTTCAGTAAATACTCTGCATAGTGTACCCTATCCATGGTGCAGTAAATGCACTTCATAGTGTACCCTATACCTGGTGTATTAAATACTCTAAATATTGTACCTGTTCCTGGTTCAGTAAATACTCTACAAATTGTACCTATCCCTGG
>NW_013948948.1:0-261 GCF_000517525.1 Limulus polyphemus
TAGGTAACTTATTATCTAGCACTAAGTTTGACTGACAAAGACATGTGATTAAACCTACCAGTCTAGGTAACTTATTATCTAGCACTAAGTTTGACTGAGGTAGGTTTAATCATGTGTCTCTGAGTCTAGGTCTTAGTGCTCGATAATAAGTTACCTAGACTTGTCTCTGTCAGTCGACTGGAGGTTTAATCATGGCTCGATAATAAGTTATTTAACTAAGTTTTGACTGACAGAGACACATGATTAAACCTACCAGTCTAA
>NW_013948949.1:0-201 GCF_000517525.1 Limulus polyphemus
CCTGATAAACATTTCCATTGTTTAAACTACTGCAACATACTCTTAGCAAGCTATATTACAAGAATGAAGAATCTGATAAACATTTCCATTATTTAAACTACTGCAACAGACTCTTAGCAAGCTATATTACAAGAATGAAGAACCTGATAAACATTTCCATTGTTTAAACTACTGCAACATACTCTTAGCAAAGCTATATCA
>NW_013948950.1:0-243 GCF_000517525.1 Limulus polyphemus
ATGATATCTGTGTTACTCTAGAGTATGTTATTCTAATATCTGTGTTAATCTAGAGTATGTTATTATAATATCTGTGTTAATCTAGAGTATGTTATTATAATATCTGTGTAAGTCTACAGTGTTATTCTAATATCTGTGTTAATCTAGAGTATTGTTTATAATATGTGTGTTAATCTAGAGTATTTTATTATAATATGTGTGTAAATCTAGAGTATGTTATTATAATATGTGTGTAAATATAGA
>NW_013948951.1:0-419 GCF_000517525.1 Limulus polyphemus
GTACTGTAGACTTACACACATATTATAATAACATACTCTATATTTACACACATATTATAAACAATACTCTAGATTAACACAGATATTATAATAAAGCAGTATATATTTACACACATATTATAATAACATACTCTATATTTACACACATATTATAATAACATACTCTAGATTTACACACATATTATAATAAAATACTCTAGATTAACACACATATTATAAACAGTACTCTAGATTAACACAGATATTATAATAAATTACTGTAGACTTACACACATATTATAATAACATACCATAGATTAACACTATTATAATATGTGTGTAAATCTAGAGTATGTTATTATTATATGTGATGTGTGTAAATCTAGAGTATGGTTATTATAATTATCTCTAGATTTACACACATATTATAATAACATACT
>NW_013948952.1:0-396 GCF_000517525.1 Limulus polyphemus
AGTGTTATCTACTCTGTATACACCTATGTATGTAGATGATAAAACTGTCTTGTTTACTAATAGGTGTTATCTACTCTGTATATACCTATGTATGTAGATGATAAAACTGTCTTGTTTACTAATGGTGTTATCTACTTTGTATATACCTATGTATGTAGATGATAAAACTGTCTTGTTTACTAATGGTGTTATCTACTTTGTATATACCTCTGTATGTTGATGATAAAACTGTCTTGTTTACTAGTGGTGTTATGTACTCTGAATATACCTCTGTATGTAGATGATAAAACTGTCTTGTTTACTAGTGGTGTTATCTACTCTGTATATACCTTTGTATGTAGATGATAAAACTGTCTTGTTTACTAGTGGTGTTATCTACTCTGTATATACCTTTGT
>NW_013948953.1:0-248 GCF_000517525.1 Limulus polyphemus
CTAATTCTTGGAAAGGTGTACAGTTGAAGAGAAGACTAAAACAGGCATAACTACATCTATACGCAAAACATGCTTGATTTATTATAGACGAAACTAATTCTTGGAAAGGTGTACAGTTGAAGAGAAGACTAAAACAGACATAACTACATCTATACACAAAACACGCTTGATTTATTACAGACGAAACTAATTCTTCGAAAGGTGTACAGTTGAAGAGAAGACTAAAACAGGCATAACTACATATGTAC
>NW_013948954.1:0-298 GCF_000517525.1 Limulus polyphemus
TTACCTGTATAGATCACATGTTACGGTGTCCCATCCAGACTTAGCTTGAAATTTATGTTTTTTTTGTTGTGTTCGTGGCCCCAATGATGAGATACATATTTTTTGGGTCCACGGGAACTCATTCAACCATTAAACCTTTAAGACATACTGCAGAGTTTAGGTCTATATGCTATGTCTACCATCACTATTACAAGAGCCTTGTTAGGGAGTTCACTTTCATGGTTCTTGACAGGTCTTCACGGTTACCAATACGGTCAACAGACCCAAAAAGTCCCCATCGTACTTTATAAATTCCTTA
>NW_013948955.1:0-278 GCF_000517525.1 Limulus polyphemus
CTAACATAAAGTAGTATATAATGTGTATTGTAATGACACCATAGTAACATAGAGTAGTATATAATGTATATTGTAATGACACCATAGTAACATAGAGTAGTATATAATGTATATTGTAATGACACCATACTAACATAAAGTAGTATATAATGTATATTGTAATGACACTATAGTAACATAGAGTAGTATATAATGTATATTGTAATGACACCATAATAACATAGAGTAGTATATAATGTATATTGTAATGACACCATAGTGACATAGAGTAGTATATA
>NW_013948956.1:0-397 GCF_000517525.1 Limulus polyphemus
TGGTGTACATAGATTTCCCCTAATATCCGTGTATAGGACAACTGGATATATCAGTTACAACATTAAAAATGTTATTGCCAGTTATTTAGAGAACTGTAACTGATATATCCAGTTGGCTCATTTGCTTCTTTAAATAACTGGCAATAACATTTTTAATGATTAGGGGCCATCTATGTACCAGTTATCTGAAGAGGGAATGGTGAACATAGATGTCCCCTAATATCCGTGTATAGGACAACTGGATATATCAGTTACAGCATTAAAAATGTTATTGCCAGTTATTTAAAGAAGCAAATGAGTACATAGATGGCCCCTAATATCTGTGTATACAACAGCTGGATATATCGGTTACAAGATTAAAAATGTTATTGCCAGTTATTCCCTCTTTAAATGGGTG
>NW_013948957.1:0-323 GCF_000517525.1 Limulus polyphemus
ACACAACCTGATCTTGTAATCAGAATAAAAGATCAGGTTTTGTATTCTAAACTAGATTACAAGATCAGGTTTTGTATTCTCAACTAAGAATACAAGATCCGGTTGTGTCTTCTAAACTTATCAGGTATTGTATTCTAAACGTATTCTAGCTTAGAAGACACAATGTAATCTAGTTTAGAATACAATACATGATCTTGTATTCTAGTTTAGAAGACACAACCTGATCTTGTAATCTAGTTTAGAATACCATACCTGATCTTCTAATCTAGTTGAGAATACAAAACCTGATCTTACAAGATCCGGAATTCTAGTTTAGAAGACAC
>NW_013948958.1:0-533 GCF_000517525.1 Limulus polyphemus
TAACAATGTTGATGTGACGGTATACACGTGATATTACCAGCAACATTCACTAACAATGTTGATGTGACGGTATACACGTGGATATTACCAGCAACATTCACTGACACTGTTGATGTGACGGTATACACGTGATATTACCAGCAACATCTGCTAACATTGTTAATAAGAATCTTTAAGAAAAAAACTTAGTTGGTATTTAAACTTTAATAAAATGCTTATAACATTTTCTAAACCGGGCCAGCAATTCTAAAATTGGGGTATTGAGCTGTTTGGAGAACTGATAGAGACATCATCTAAGATACACGCCTTCCAACAACTTACCAAATTGTTCTTGCAGTTTAAAGATGTAACTTTTTGTTGTTTTGTTAACCTGAAAACTCATTAACCATAAACAGTTGGCTGTATGTTAATAAAACAGTAGACTGTATGTTTAATGAAACAGTAGACTGTATGTTAATAAAACAATATACTATATGTTTAATAAAACAGTAGACTGTATGTTAATAAAACAGTAGACTGTATGTTAATAAAAC
>NW_013948959.1:0-319 GCF_000517525.1 Limulus polyphemus
CCTTTATCACAAAATCAGTAGGAACTTCGGTTATTTACTTACCACCAATAACACTCCTTTATCACAAAATCAGTAGGAACTTCGGTTATTTACTTACCACTAATAACACTCATTTATCACAAAATCAGTAGGAACTTTGGTTATTTACTTACCACTAATAACACTCCTTTATCACAAAATCAGTAGGAACTTTAGTTATTTACTCACCACTAATAACACTCATTTATAACAGAATCAGTAGGAACTTCGGTTATTTACTTACCACCAATAACACTCCTTTATCACCAAATCAGTAGGAACTTTGGTTATTTACTTACCT
>NW_013948960.1:0-760 GCF_000517525.1 Limulus polyphemus
GTGGATAGAATCCTCCATCTTCTGTGTAATGTACATAGAGAATCCCGGCTTCTATCCACTGTCTAATTACTTCCTCCATTTTTTGTGTAATGTACATAGAAAATATCGGCAATAATTAAACAGTGGATAGAATCCGGAATTCCCTATGTACATTACACAAAAAATGGAGGATTCTATCCACTGTCTAATTACTGCCGGGATTCCCTATGTACATTACACAGAAGATGGAGGCAGTAATTAGACAGTGGATAGAATCCTCCATTTTTTGTGTAATGTACATAGTGAATTCCGGCAGTAATTAGACAGTGGATAGAATCATCCATTTTTTTGTGTAATGTACATAGGGAATCCCGGCAGTAATTAGACAGTGGATAGAAGCCTCCATTTTTTGTGTAATGTACATAGGGAATTACGGCAGTAATTAGACAGTGGATAGAATCCTCCATTTTTTGTGTAATGTACATAGGGATTCCCTATGTACATTACACAGAAGATGGAGGATTCTATCCACTGTCTAATTACTGCCGGAATTCCCTATGTACCCGAGATTCCCTATGTACATTACGCAAAAAATGGAGGCTTCCCTATGTACATTACACAAAAAATGGAGGATTCTATCCACTGTCTAATTACTGCCGGGATTCCCTAATGTACATAGGGAATTCCGGCAGTAATTAGACAGTGTACATAGGGAATATCGGCAATAATTAGACAGTGGATAGAATCCTCCATCTTCTGTGTAATTTACATGGGGAATTCC
>NW_013948961.1:0-471 GCF_000517525.1 Limulus polyphemus
CAACTTGTATTTACCTGTTGAGTAGTGCAGGTAGACTTATCCTATTTCTCCAGTAGATCAGTTTATATTTATCTGTTGAGTAGTGCAGGTAGACTCATCCTATTTCTCCAGTAGATCAACTTGTATTTATCTATTGAGTAGTGCAGGTGGACTTATCCTATTTCTGCAGTAGATCAGTTTATATTTATCTGTTGAGTAATGCAGGTAGTCTTATCCTATTTCTCCAGTAGATCAATTTGTATTTATATGTTGAGTAATGCAGGTAGACTCATCCTATTTCTCCAGTAGATCAGTTTATACTTATCTGTTGAGTAATGCAGGTAGTCTTATCCTATTTCTCCAGTAGATCAATTTGTATTTATATGTTGAGTAATGCAGGTAGACTCATCCTATTTCTCCAGTAGATCAGTTTATACTTATCTGTTGAGTTGTGCAGGTAGACTTATCCTATTTCTCCAGTAGATCAATTTG
>NW_013948962.1:0-365 GCF_000517525.1 Limulus polyphemus
TTATTTGATGATTCTTAATGGTCTTTAATGGCAATAATCTGAGTAGGTTATTGCTACTAAAGACCAGTAAGAATGACCAAATAACTATTTCTCCAGTAGAAATAGTTATTTGATGTTCTTACTGGTTTTGAATGGCAATAACCTGAGTAGAAATAGCGTTATTTGATGATTCTTACTGGTCAATAACCTGAGTAGAAATAGGGTTATTTGATGATACTTACTGGTCTTTGATGGCAATAATCTGAGTAAAAATAGTTATTTGATGATTCTTACTGTTCTTTAATGGCAATAATCTGAGTAGAAATAGTTATTTTGTCATTCTTACTGGTCTTTAATGGCAATAACCTGAGTAGAAATAGTTATTT
>NW_013948963.1:0-331 GCF_000517525.1 Limulus polyphemus
TTTAATATGATTTACTGTAACGTAAAGGACTCTGTAGGACAAATATTTCTCGACTGTTTCATACTGTTTAATATGATTTACTATAGCGTAAAGGCCTGTGCAGGACAAATATTTCTCGACTGTGTAATATGATTTACTGTAACGTAAAGGACTCTGTAGGACAAATATTTCTCGACTGTTTCATACTGTTTAATATGATTTACTGTAACGTAAAGGACTCTGTAGGACAAATATTTCTCGACTGTTTCATACTGTTTAATACTATTTACTATAACGTAAAGGACTCTGTAGGATAGCTATCTCTCGACTGTTTCATACTGTTTAATATGAT
>NW_013948964.1:0-622 GCF_000517525.1 Limulus polyphemus
TTTTGTAATGAAGTCATTCTACTCAGTTTTGTAATGAAGTCATTCTACTCAGTTTTGTAAAAAGGTCATTCTACTCAGTTTTGTAAAGAGGTCATTCTACACAGTTTTATAATGAAGTCGTTCTACTCAGTTTTGTAATGAAGTCATTCTACTCAGTTTTGTAATGAAGTCATTCTACTCAGTTTTGTAAAAAGGTCATTTCACACAGTTTTGTAATGAGGTCATTCTACTCAGTTTTATAATGAGGTCATTCTACTCAGTTTTGTAATGAAGTCATTCTACTCAGTTTTGTAAAAAGGTCATTCTATTCAGTTTTGTATAGAGGTCATTCTACACAGTTTTGTAATGAGGTCATTCTACTCAGTTTTATAATGAGGTAATTCTACTTAGTTCTGTAAAAAGGTCATTCTACTCAGTTTTGTAAAGAGGTCATTCTACACAGTTTTATAATGAAGTCGTTCTGCTTAGTTTTGTAATGAAGTCATTCTACTCAGTTTTGTAATGAAGTCTCCCTACTCAGTTTTGTAAAAAGGTCATTCTACTCAGTTTTGTAAAGAGGTCATTCTACACAGTTTTGTAATGAGGTCATTCTACCCAATTTTGTATTGAGGTCATTCTACTC
>NW_013948965.1:0-295 GCF_000517525.1 Limulus polyphemus
TTTCACATTTTTCTTTAAAGTTGTAATTCTTCATTCTTTAGTTTTTGTGAGAAATAAAGATAATCGGATTTATGACAATCAATTTTGCTTTAAATTCCGCACATTTTGTGGTGTTTTGAAAAATTCGTATTTTCGTGAGAAACTCAAAGGCTATAGCCTTCATATTTTTCAAAAATTTGAAAAAATATATTTTTATCTAATTGCACTAGAAAGATGCACCTGATGTATTCTTTTCAAAATGGAATGCTATTCAAGAAAGCTCTCAGTATTTAAGCCTTAATTTGTTGTGAAAATT
>NW_013948966.1:0-266 GCF_000517525.1 Limulus polyphemus
ATTATTTACTACGTAGTTCATAAACCAATACGTAAACAGTGTTTAATACACATTTTATATCTACCAGATTATTTACTACGTAGTTCATAAACCAATACGTAAACAATGTTTAATACACATTTATATCTACCAGATTATTTACTACGTAGTTCATAAACCAATACGTAAACAGTGTTTAATACACATTTATATCTACTATATTATTTACTACGTAGTTCATAAACCAATACGTAAACAGTGTTTAATACACATCTATATCTACTATA
>NW_013948967.1:0-298 GCF_000517525.1 Limulus polyphemus
TACCTAACTCCATTATCTATCCATCTATCTAACTAGCTAGCTAACATTATGTGGTTAACAGCCAATACGATTACCTAACTCCATTATCTATCCATCTATCTAACTAGCTAGCTAACATTATGTGGTTAACAGCCTATACGATTACCTAACTCCATTATCTATTCATCTTCGTTAGTTATGTGGTTAACAGCCTATACGATTACCTAACTCCATTATCTATCCATCTATCTAACTAACGTTATGTGGTTAACAGCCTATACGATTTTCTATCTAACTAGCTTGTTAACGTTATGTGGTT
>NW_013948968.1:0-392 GCF_000517525.1 Limulus polyphemus
ACAATCCTAATGTGTATTATTGTTGTCACACTAGTGTTGAAAACATAAAAATACACTGAAATCTACAATCCTAATGTGTATTATTGTTATCATACTAGTGTTGAAAACATAAAAAATAGCACTGAAGTCTTCAATCCTACTGTGTATTATTGTTGTCACATTAGTGTTGAAAACATAAAAAATACGCTGAAATCTACAATCCTAATGTGTATTATTGTTGTCACACAAGTGTTGAAAACATAAAAAATACACTGAAATACACATTCATAATATGTATTATTGTTGTCACACTAGTGTTGAAAACATAAAAAATACACTGAAATACACAATCCTAATGTGTATTATTGTTGTCACACTAGTGTTGAAAACATAAAAAATATACTGAAGTCCTC
>NW_013948969.1:0-302 GCF_000517525.1 Limulus polyphemus
CCACAAAGTGAACAATTATAAGGCTTCTCACCAATATGTTTTGTTTGGTGACTTTTTAATTTAACTGTTTGATCCAAGTTGGTTTACACAAAGTGACCAATTATAAGGGTTCTCATCAGTATGTTTTCTTTGGTGACTTTTCATTTAACTGTTTGATCCAAGTTGTTTTCCACAAAGTGAACAATTATAAGGGTTCTCACCAGTATGTTTTGTTTGGTGACTTTTTAATTAACTGTTTGATCCTAATGGAACCTATGCACGAAACGACGTTTTTCTGCGTAAAACTGAAATCGCACTTCTTT
>NW_013948970.1:0-547 GCF_000517525.1 Limulus polyphemus
GTAGTATTGTATCACATGTATTACAAAGTAGTATTGTATCACATGTATAACAAAGTAGTATTGTATCACATGTATAACAAAATAGTATTGTATCACATGTATAACAAGGTAGTATTGTATCACATGTATAACAAAGTAGTATTGTATCACATGTATAACAAAGTAGTATTGTATCACATGTATAACAAAGTAGTATTGTATCATATCTATAACAAAGAAGTATTGTATCACATGTATAACAAAGTAGTATTGTATCACACGTATAACAAAGTAATATTGTATCGCGTCTATAATAAAGTGCTATTGTATCACAGCTGTAACAAAGTAGTATTGTATCACATCTATAACACAGTAGTATTGTATTACAGCTATAACAAAGTAATAGGCATGATCTAATACACATGTGATACAATACTACTTTGTATAACAAAGTAGTATTGTATCACATGTATAACAAAGTGATACAATACTACTTTGTTATAGATGTGATACAATACTAGTTAAAGATAAAAGTAGTATTGTATCACATCTATAAAAAAGTAGTACT
>NW_013948971.1:0-398 GCF_000517525.1 Limulus polyphemus
CTGTTTCTGGACAATCAAGTATGACTTATATAAACAATTAAAACCTTATCAACATGTATTTATACTAATTACTAAGTACCCTGCATTTCGGATACTAATGTGCTGCCATCATCAGGATATTCCTGATAAAAGTTGGCAGGATTTGAGATTCGAACCTGGGTCTTTTGTTAGAATGTAAGATTATTATAGTTTATTTCGACAGTAAATAGAGTAATTCTGATGTTTTAAGTTTACGTTTTAATACTTAACAATTATTATGAATAAAACAAACAAGATCAAGTACTTACAGAGTAGACAGGACCAGAA
This sequence comes from Limulus polyphemus, assembly GCF_000517525.1. NCBI lineage: Eukaryota > Metazoa > Arthropoda > Merostomata > Xiphosura > Limulidae > Limulus > Limulus polyphemus. Next base: position 307 of record NW_013948971.1, read on the forward strand.
GGGATCCCTATATACCCCGCTTCCAATGCAACAAGAAGTCCGAGAATAACCAGCACCTGATAAAGTGAATCACATAAGATTAAGCATTTTAG
>NW_013948972.1:0-468 GCF_000517525.1 Limulus polyphemus
CAATAATAGCTGGACAGTTTAATAAACAATAGTAGCTGGACAGTTTAATAAATAATAATCGCTGGGCAGTTTAATAAACAATACTAGCTGGACAGTTTAATAAATAATAATCGCTGGGCAGTTTAATAAATAATAATCGCTGGGCAGTTTAATAAACAATAATAGCTGGACAGTTTAATAAACAATAATAGCTGGACAGTTTAATAAACAAAACTAGCTGGACAGTTTAATAAATAATAATCGCTGGGCAGTTTAATAAACAATAATAGCTGGACAGTTTAGTAAATAATAATCGCTGGGCAGTTTAATCAACAATAATAGCTGGACAGTTTAGTAAATAATAATCGCTGGGCAGTTTAATAAACAATACTAGCTGGACAGTTTAATAAACAATAGTAGCTGGACAGTTTAATAAATAATAATCGCTGGGCAGTTTAATAAACAATAATAGCTGGACAGTTTAATAAA
>NW_013948973.1:0-721 GCF_000517525.1 Limulus polyphemus
GTTTCACTTCACACAGATACGTCCAATTTAAATGTATAACCAGTTTCACTTCACACATATACGTCCTGGTTATACATTTAAATTGTTTTTTGTGATTACCTTGAATTACGACTGACATTATGATAAGTTATTTAGTAATGAAAAAATTTAAATGTATAACCAGGACGTATCTGTGTGAAGTGAAACAATTTAAATGTATAATCAGGACGTATCTGTTTGAAGTGAAACAATTTAAATGTATAACCAGGACGTATCTGTGTGAAGTGTATTCCAGCTTACTGTAGTTTATCTTCTCAGTTAGAACTTCCCGAGCAAGCAAATAGAATGCATGGAAATACAAGACACCAATCACCTCACTGAGTTGGAATATAAAGTAGGCTAGAGCTAAACCTAGTTCCTTTCTAACTGGTTATACGTTTAAATTGTTTCACTTCACACAGATACGTCCTGTTTATACATTTAAATTGTTTCACTTCACACAGATACGTCCTGGTTATACATTTAAATTGTTTCACTTCACACAGATACGTCCTGGTTATACATTTAAATTGTTTCACTTCACATAGATACGTCCTGGTTATACATTTAAATTGTTTCACTTCACACAGATACGTCCTGATTATACATTTAAATTGTTTCACTTCAAACAGATACGTCCTGATTATACATTTAAATTGTTTCACTTCACACAGATACGTCCTGGTTATACATTTAAATTTTT
>NW_013948974.1:0-574 GCF_000517525.1 Limulus polyphemus
TAAATCTTGTCTTCTTTTTGATATTACATAGTATTGTTAAATCTTGTGTCTTCTTTTTGACATTACACAGTATCGTTAAATCTTGTGTCTTCTTATTGACAGTACACAGTATTGATAAATCCTTTATCTTCTTATTGACAGGACCCAGTATTGTTTAATCTTGTGTCTTCTTGTCGACAGTACACAGTATTGATAAATCCTGTATCTTCTTATTGACAGGACACAGTATTGTTAAATCTTGTGTCTTCTAATTGACAGTACACAGTGTTGATAAATCCTGTATCTTCTTATTGACAGGTTACGGTATTTTTAAATTTTTTGTCTTCTTATTGACAGTACACAGTATCGTTATATCTTGTGTATTCTTATTGACAGTACAGAGTATTGATAAATCCTGTATCTTCTTATTGACAGGACACAGTATTGATAAATCCTGTGTCTTCTTATTGACAGTACACAGTATTGATAAATCTTGTATCTTCTTATTGACAGGACTCAGTATTGTTAAAATCTTGTGCTTTTTTACTGACAGTACACAGTATCGTTAAAATCTTGTGGCTTGTTATTGATAGTA
>NW_013948975.1:0-322 GCF_000517525.1 Limulus polyphemus
AATGTTTGTATTGGTTCCTATATTGTGACTCGATGTGTAATGTTTGTATTGGTTCCTATATTGTGACTCGATGTGTAATGTTTGTATTGGTTCCTATATTGTGACTCGATGTGTAATGTTTGTATTGGTTCCCATGTTGTGACTCGATGTGTAATGTTTGTATTGGTTCCTATATTGTGACTCGATGTGTAATGTTTGTATTGGTTCCCATGTTGTGACTCGATGTGTAATGTTTGTATTGGTTCCCATGTTGTGACTCGATGTGTAATGTTTGTATTGGTTCCTATATTGTGACTCGATGTGTAATGTTTGTATTGGTTCC
>NW_013948976.1:0-236 GCF_000517525.1 Limulus polyphemus
TATTACCATGGTATCTAGGTAGTAACCTAACCTTCTTTAGCTGTAGTCATTGTGTGTATTACCATGGTATCTAGGTAGTAACCTAACCTTCTTTAGCTGTGGTCATTGTGAGTATTACTATTGTATCTCGGTAGTAACCTAACCTTCTTTAGCTGTGGTAGTTGTGAGTATTACCATGGTATCTAGGTAGTAACCTAACCTTCTTTAGCTGTAGTCGTTGTGTGTATTACCATGGT
>NW_013948977.1:0-315 GCF_000517525.1 Limulus polyphemus
CCTTCAGTGTAGACAATTCTTAACATCTGAGCTAGGTTATTTAATTATACAACACACTTCCTATAGTGCAGACAATTCTTAACATCTGAGCCAAGTTATTTAATTATGCAACACACTTCCTTCAGTGCAGACAATTCTTAACAGCTGAGCCAAGTTATTTAATTATACAACATAGTTCCTTCAGTGCAGACAATTCTTAACGTCTGAGCCAAGTTATTTAATTATACAACACACTTCCTTCAGTGTAGACAATTCTTAACATCTGAGCTAGGTTATTTAATTATACAACACACTTCCTTCAGTGCAGACAATTCC
>NW_013948978.1:0-227 GCF_000517525.1 Limulus polyphemus
ACATTGTTAGGTTACATCAGCTATCACCACTACCAGGTTGTACATTGTTAGGTTACATCAGCTATCACCACTACCAGGTTGTACATTGTTAGGTTACATCAGCTATCACCACTATCAGAATGTACATTGTTAGGTTACATCAGCTATCACCACTATCAGGATGTACATTGTTAGGTTACATCAACTATCACCACTATCAGGATGTACATTGTTAGGTTACATCAGTT
>NW_013948979.1:0-304 GCF_000517525.1 Limulus polyphemus
ATTCTATATTAACACTTACTCACTAGGTCCTTGACATTTGTTCTAGATCATTATCTTATTCTATATATTAACACTTACTCATTAGGTCCTTGACATTTGTTCTAGTTCATTATCTTATTCTATATATTAACACTTACTCACTAGGTCCTTGACATTTGTTCTAGTTCATTATCTTATTCTATGTTTTAACACTTACTCATTAGGTCCTTGACATTTGTTCTAGCTCATTATCTTATGCTATATATTAACACTTACTCATTAGGTCCTTAACATTTGTTCTAGTTCTTTATCTTATTCTATATAT
>NW_013948980.1:0-437 GCF_000517525.1 Limulus polyphemus
GCTACTAATTGTTTGTTTGTTGTTTATATCAACATGTATACTCCGTGGTTTATTTATATCAACATTTATACCCCATGGTTTAATCCATATTTGGGACAACCTTTTATTATATGGAATGCTACTAATTGTTTGTTTGTTGTTTATATCAACATTTATACCCCCCATGGTTTAATCCATATTTGGGACAATCTTTTATTATATAAACAACAAACAAACAATTAGTAGCATTCCATATCAACATTTATACCCCCATGGTTTAATCCATATTTGGGACAACCTTTTATTATATGGAATGCTACTAATTGTTTGTTTGTTGTTTGTATCAACATGTATACTCCGTGGTTTATTTCATATTTGGGACAACCTTTTATTATATGGAATGCTACTAATTGTTTGTTTGTTGTTTATATCAACATTTATACTCCATGGTTTAATCC
>NW_013948981.1:0-215 GCF_000517525.1 Limulus polyphemus
CAGTTATACTCACTTTATCAAAAGTTCAATAAAACTACAGTTATACTCACTTTATCAAAAGTTTCATAAAACTACAGCTATACTCACTTTATCAAAAGTTCCATAAAACTACAGTTATACCCACTTTATCAAAAGTTCAATAAAACTACAGTTATGCTCACTTTGTCAAAAGTTCCATAAAACTACAGTTATACTCACTTTATCAAAAGTTCCAT
>NW_013948982.1:0-288 GCF_000517525.1 Limulus polyphemus
GAGAAAATCGTTTCAAGGTTTATCTTATGCAATACTTTGCTGATGTAAATGACATTGAAATCTGAACGTTTAATAATAATTTAAATATGATGTCGGGATATATGTAATGAATTGGCACTGATTTACTGAAGCACTAGAATGACGATTTATATTTAAACCGCTTGTCTTGTAATAGAGATAAACTTAAGTTCATGGTTTCAATGACAAATTTTTCAAATATACCTACATGGTAATATAGTACGTGAGCAATTGTTTTGTTCAGACTTAATCTCCAGAAAATGGAATTGA
>NW_013948983.1:0-215 GCF_000517525.1 Limulus polyphemus
GGTAGAAGCGTGTCATTCGGAAGCTAGTCAACAATAGAGGAAAGGTAGAAGCGTGTTATTCGGTAGCTAGTCAACAATAGAGGAAAGGTAGAAGCAGGGCATTCGGAAGCTAGTCAACAATAGAGGAAAGGTAGAAGCATGCCATTCGGCAGCTAGTCAACAATAGAGGAAAGGTAGAAGCGTGTCATTCGGAAGCTAGTCAACAATAGAGGAAA
>NW_013948984.1:0-223 GCF_000517525.1 Limulus polyphemus
AAACTACATATACTCTTATTATTGTGAACTAAATACAATCTTCTTATTTTAAACTACCTACAATCTTCTTATTGTGAACTAAATACATTCTTCTTATTGTGAACTACATACACTCTTCTTATTACGAACTACATACAATCTTCTTATTGTAAACTACATAATTTCTTCTTATTGTAAACTACGTACAACCTTCTTATTGTAAATTACATACAATCTTCTTATT
>NW_013948985.1:0-537 GCF_000517525.1 Limulus polyphemus
GATCTGCTGGGTTCATCACTTAATTTTCATATTCATTTACAAACAGCTCCTCTTCGTGACACTTGAGCAGAACACCAGGAATGTGATGTGCTGGGTTCATCACTTAATTTTCAAGGAGCTGTTTGTAAATGAATAAGTGTCACGAAGTGAGCAGAACACCAGGGATCTGCTGGGTTCATCACTTAATTTTCATATTCATTTACAAACAGCTCCTCTTCGTGACACTTGAGCAGAACACCAGGAATGTGATGTGCTGGGTTCATCACCATTCCTGGTGTTCTGCTCAAGTGTCACGAAGAGGAGCTGTTTGTAAATGAATATGAAAATTAACTGATGAACCCAGCAGATCACATTCCTGGTGTTCTGCCCAAGTGTTACGATGAGGAGCTGTGATCTGCTGGTTCATCACTTAATTTTCATATTCATTTACAAACAGCTCCTCATCGTGACACTTGAGCAGAACACCAGGAATGTGATCTGCTGGGTTCATCACTTAATTTTCATATTAATTTACAAACAGCTCCTCATCGTGACACT
>NW_013948986.1:0-311 GCF_000517525.1 Limulus polyphemus
CACACTAGAAGCCTGTTCAGTGACTTCTAGTGTGACTTGTTACAGATAATCGGTTCTTCACTCTACTTTAAAGCATCACTGAATAGGACTTCTAGTGTGACTTGTTACAGATAATCGGTTCTTCACTGCTCTTTAAAGTATCCTGTTCAGTGATTTACAGATAATCGGTTCTCCACTCTACTTTAAAGCATCACTGAACAGGTCTTCTTGTGTGACTTGTTACAGATAATCGGTTCTTCACTGCTCTTTAAAGCCAAGTCACACTAGAAGACCTGTTCAGTGATCACTCTACTTTAAAGCAAGAACTGATT
>NW_013948987.1:0-319 GCF_000517525.1 Limulus polyphemus
TCCACCTAGAACTGTCAAACCTAACAAAGAACATGACATATCCATCTAGAACTGTCAAACCTAACAAACAACATGACATATCCCTCTAGAACTGTCAAACCCAATATACAACGTGACATATCCACCTGAAACTGTCAAACCTAACAAAGAACATGACATATCCACCTGGAACTGTCAAACCTAACAAAGAACATGACATATCCACCTAGAACTGTCAAACCTAACAAACATGACATATCCACCTAGAACTGTCAAACCTAATATACAACATGACATATCCACCTAGAACTGTCAAACCTAACAAAGAACATGACATATC
>NW_013948988.1:0-471 GCF_000517525.1 Limulus polyphemus
CTTCATTTATCCGGACTCAAAACCCCATAAATAGTCATAACTACTTCATTTATCCGGACTCAAAACCCCATAGATAATCATGGCTACTTCATTTATCCGGACTCAAAACCCCATAGATAATCATGGCTACTTCATTTATCCGGACTCAAAACCCCATAGATAATCATAACTACTTCATTTATCCGGACTCAAAACCCCATAGATAGTCATAGCTACTTCATTTATCCGGACTCAAAACCCCATAAATAGTCATAACTACTTCATTTATCCGGACTCAAAACCCCATAGATAATCATAACTACTTCATTTATCCGAACTCAAAACCCCATAGATAGTCATAACTACTTCATTTATCCGGACTCAAAACCCCATAGATAACCATAACTACCTCATTTATCCGGACTCAAAACCCCATAGATAATCATGGCTACTTCATTTATCCGGACTACAAAACCCCATAAATAGTCATAA
>NW_013948989.1:0-214 GCF_000517525.1 Limulus polyphemus
GTAATAATGTTTAATGTTGTTTTACTACCATTATTTTGGTTTAGTAATAATGTTTAATGTTGTTTTACTACCATTATTATGGTTTAGTAATAATGTTTAATATTGTTTTACTGCCATTATTATGGTTTAGTAATAATGTTTAATGCTGTTTTACTACCATTATTATGGTTTGTAATAATGTTTAATGTTGTTTTACTGCCATTATTATGGTTTA
>NW_013948990.1:0-229 GCF_000517525.1 Limulus polyphemus
CTAACGTCAAAACGTATTGAACAAAAATCCCTTTCTGTAGTAGCTAACGTCAAACGTATTGAACAAAAATCCCTTTTTCTAGTAGCTTACGTCGAAACGTATTGAACAAAAATCCCTTTCTCTAGTAACTACCGTCAAAACGTATTGTACAAAAAGTCCCTTTCTGTAGTAGCTAACGTCAAAATGTATTAAACAAAAATCCCTTTCTGTATTAGCTAACCTCAAAACG
>NW_013948991.1:0-205 GCF_000517525.1 Limulus polyphemus
GGTAAAACATGTGTTAACATGGTTTATGGATAAAGTTAGCTAGTAAAACATTTGTTAACATGGTTTATGGGTGAAGTTAGCTGGTAAAGCATGTGTTATTATGGCTTATGGATAAAGTTAGCTGGTAAAACATGTGTTAACATGGTTTATGGATAAACTTAGCTGGTAAAACATTTGTTAACATGGATTATGGGTGAGGTTAGCT
>NW_013948992.1:0-399 GCF_000517525.1 Limulus polyphemus
GAAATACTCCATATTTTGTTTGTAAGCAAGAAAATGTTTTGTTGACACTAAAACCACAAGGCTATAAGAGGTATTGAAATACTCCATATTTTGTTTGTAAGCAAGAAAAGGTTTTGTTGGCACTAAAACCACAAGGCTATAAGAGGTATTGAAATACTCCATATTTTGTTTGTAAGCAAGAAAAGGTTTTGTTGGCACTAAACCCACTAGGCTATAAGAGGTATTGAACTACCATATTTTGTTTGTAAGCAAGAAAAGGTTTTGTTGGCACTAAACCCACTAGGCTATAAGAGGTATTGAAATACTACATATTTTGTTTGTAAGCAAGAAAAGGTTTTGTTGGCACTAAAACCACAAGGCTATAAGAGGTATTGAAATACTCCATATTTTGTTTGTAAG
>NW_013948993.1:0-356 GCF_000517525.1 Limulus polyphemus
GTGTATGAAACACTTGATATTTAACAACGCGTACCTGTACCTGAAACACTTGATACTTAACAACGTGTACCTGTACATGAAACACTTGATACTTTACAACATGTACCTGTACCTGTGTATGAAACACTTGATACTTAACAACGTGTACCTGTACCTGTTGTTAAGAGGTACAGGTACACGTGTTTCATACACTTGATACGTGTATGAAACACTTGATATTTAACAACGCGTACCTGTACCTGAAACACTTGATACTTAACAACGTGTACCTGTACATGAAACACTTGATACTTTACAACATGTACCTGTACCTGTGTATGAAACACTTGATACTTAACAACGTGTACCTGTACCTG
>NW_013948994.1:0-332 GCF_000517525.1 Limulus polyphemus
CAGGTACAGGTACACGTTGTAAAGTATCAAGTGTTTCATGTACAGGTACACGTTGTTAAGTATCGTACATGAAACACTTGATACTTAACGTGTACCTGTACCTGTGTATGAAACACTTAACACCTGTACCTGTGTATGAAATACTTGATACTTAACAACGTGTACCTGTACCTGAAACACTTGATACTTAACAACGTGTGTACCTGTACATTGTTTCATACACAGGTAGAGGTACACGTTGTAAAGTATCAAGTGTTTCATACACAGGTACAGGTACACGTTGTTAAGTATCAAGTGTTTCATGCACAGGTACAGGTACACGTTGTAAAGTA
>NW_013948995.1:0-457 GCF_000517525.1 Limulus polyphemus
ACTCTGGATGCAGCTGGGTTGTATAACAAACTTTCTGGATGTAGCTGGGTTGTATAACAAACTTTCTGGATGTAGCTGGGTTATATAACAAACTTTCTGGATACAGCTGGGTTGTATAACAAACTTTCTGGATGTAGCTGGGTTATATAACAAACCCCAGCTGCATCCAGAAAGTTTTTATATAACAAACTTTCGGGTTATATAACAAACTTTCTTATATAACAAACTTTCGGGAAACTTTCTGGATGTAGCTTTATATAACCCCAGCTACATCCATTGTATAACAAACTTTCTTATATAACAAACTTTTTGGATGCAGCTGGGTTATATAACAAACTTTCGGGATGTAGCTAGGTTATATAACAAACTTTCTGGATGCAGCTGGGTTATATAACAAACTTTCTGGATGCAGCTGGGTTGTATAACAAACTTTCTGGATGTAGCCCAGCTACATCCA
>NW_013948996.1:0-200 GCF_000517525.1 Limulus polyphemus
TTATCGGTTTAATAAATAAAGCTAAAACTGTGGCCGTGTTTTATTTAATTGTCGAGTTGTTATCGGTTTAATAAATAAAGCTAAAACTGAGGCCGTGTTTTATCTAATTGTCGAGTTATTATCGGTTTAATAAATAAAGCTAAAACTGTGGCCGTGTCTTATTTAATTGTCGAGTTGTTATCGGTTTAATAAACAATGCT
>NW_013948997.1:0-253 GCF_000517525.1 Limulus polyphemus
AGACAGTACTATTATATTTATATAGAAGTAGTTACCTATACATACAACAGACAGTACTATTATATTTATATAGATGTAGTTACCTATACATACAACAGACAGTACTATTATATTTATATAGAAGTAGTTACCTATACATACAACAGACAGTACTATTATATTTATATAGAAGTAGTTACATGGACTAGTTACCTATACATACAACAGACAGTACTATTATATTTATAAAGAAGTAGTTACATGGACATACAAC
>NW_013948998.1:0-287 GCF_000517525.1 Limulus polyphemus
TTCACTCTTCATAACTGTTTTACCTAGTCATAATAAGGTAAGGTGTTTGATTTTCTTCACTCTTCATACTGAAACACCTTACCTTATTATGAATAGGTGATTTTCTTCACTCTTCATACCTGTTTTACCTACTTCATAATAAGGTAAGGTGTTTGATTTTCTTCACTCTTCATAACTGTTTTACCTAGTCATAATAAGGTAAGGTGTTTGATTTTCTTCACTCTTCATACTGTCTTACCTATTCATAATAAGGTAAGGTGTTTGATTTTCTCCACTCTTCATAACTG
>NW_013948999.1:0-204 GCF_000517525.1 Limulus polyphemus
ATACAATGATGTTTAGATTATCCTCCTACATTCCATGTTGTATCAGCTAACATACAATGATGTTTAGATTATCCTCCTACATTCCATGTTGTATCAGCTAACATACTATGGTGTTAAGATTATCCTCTTACTTTCCACGTTGTATCAGCTAACATACAATGATGTTTAGATTATCCTCCTACATTCCATGTTGTATCAGCTAAC
>NW_013949000.1:0-502 GCF_000517525.1 Limulus polyphemus
TCAGCGAGCAGGTTTACTCGTCATAACTAAAGGTTATTACACATAAGATCTACCAGAAACAGACTCCTCAGTGAACAGGTTTACTCGTCATAACTACCGGTTATTACACATAAGATCTACCAGAAACAGACTCCTCAGTGAACAGGTTTACTCATCATAACTAAAGGTTATTACACATAAGATCTACCAGAAACAGACTCCTCAACTTATGACGAGTAAACCTGTTCTTATGTGTAATAACCTTTAGTCAGCGAGCAGGTTTACTCGTCATAACTAAAGGTTATTACACATAAGATCTACCAGAAACAGACTCCGTAATAACCGGTAGTTATGACGAGTAAACCTGTTCACTGAGGAGTCTGTTTCTGAACATAAGATCTACCAGAAACAGACTCCTCAGCTTATGACGAGTAAACCTGTTCCTAAAGGTTACTGAGGAGTCTGTTTCTGGTAGATCTTATGTGTAACCGAACAGGTTTACTCGTCATAACTAAAGGTTATT
>NW_013949001.1:0-279 GCF_000517525.1 Limulus polyphemus
CTCAATATTACAGCAAGAGGATATTGTATTTAATATAAAGTAGTGGACACCAACACTGTTAATCACTACTCAGTACTACAGCAAGAGGATATTGTATTTAATATAAAGTAGTGGAAACCAATACTGTTAATCACTACTCAATACTACAGCAAGAGGATATTGTATTTAATATAAAGTAGTGGAATAGTGATTAACAGTATTGGTGTTGAGACTACTTTATATTAAATACAATATCCTCTTGCTGTAGTATTGAGGGACACCAATACTGTTAATCACTAC
>NW_013949002.1:0-249 GCF_000517525.1 Limulus polyphemus
AGGATGACTGGAAAGGTTGTAACGTCTCCCATGGTCATACCTTGTGTGCTGAAAGAGCTGTTTATAGAGTATCTTTATTGTCTGGGATGACTGGAAAGGTTGTAACGTCTCCCATGGTCATACCTTGTGTGCTGAAAGAGCTGTTTATAGAGTATGGTTATTGTCTGGGATGACTGGAAAGGTTGTAACGTCTCCCATGGTCATACCTTGTGTGCTGAAAGAGCTGTTTATAGAGTATCTTTATTGTCT
>NW_013949003.1:0-261 GCF_000517525.1 Limulus polyphemus
GATATACTTAAATATAGTATTGTTTCGTAATATATTTAAATATAGTATTGTTTCGTAATATACATAAATATGATATTGTTTCGTAATATACTTAAATATGGTATTGTTTCATAATATATTTAAATATAGTATTGTTTCGTAATATACTTAAATATAGTATTGTTTCGTAATATATTTAAATATAGTATTGTTTCGTGATATACTTAAATATAGTATTGTTTCGTAATATATTTAAATATAGTATTGTTTCGTAATATACTT
>NW_013949004.1:0-229 GCF_000517525.1 Limulus polyphemus
CACTGAACAAGAGTAGTATGTCATGTGTAAGCCCAGGGACTAGTGTCAGATTAAGAGAAAGACCAACAAATTTCACACTAAACAAGAATAGAATGTAATGAAAAATTCACTAACAAGTCTCACACTGAACAAGAGTAGTATGTCATGTGTAAGCCCAGGGACTAGTGTCAGATTAAGAGAAAGACCAACAAATTTCACACTGAACAAGAGTAGTATGTCATGTGTAAGC
>NW_013949005.1:0-264 GCF_000517525.1 Limulus polyphemus
GTATTTTAAGATAATGTTGTCTTGTTTTATGTAACTAATATATATTAGTATTGTATTTTAAGATAACGTTGTCTTGTTTTATGTAACTAATATATATTACGTATTGTATTTTAAGATAACGTTGTCTTGTTTTATGTAACTAATATATATTACGTATTGTATTCTAAGATAACGTTATCTTGTTTTATGTAACTAATATATATTACGCATTGTATTTTAAGATAACGTTATCTTGTTTTATGTAACTAATATATATTACGTATT
>NW_013949006.1:0-208 GCF_000517525.1 Limulus polyphemus
TTTCTATACTTCAGTCGTGTACCACAACCATACTTAGTAAAGAACCGAGTTGTTTCTATACTTCAGTCGTGTACCACAACCATACTTAGTAAAGAACCGGGTTGGCTCTATACTTCAGTCGTGTACCACAATCATACTTAGTAAAGAACCGAGTTGTTTCTATACTTCAGTCGTGTACCACAACCACACTTAGTAAAGAACCGAGTTG
>NW_013949007.1:0-221 GCF_000517525.1 Limulus polyphemus
TCAGCGAGAACTACAGAGCTAGCTAGCTTTAATAGAGGTGAATTGTATCTACGAGCGAGTTAATTTCGAATTGACCGTCAACTCAAAATTAACTCGCTCATCGTTAACCCTCGATAAAATATCAAGGAAGTTCCAGAGTAGAAATAAGACTTTATATTGCTTGTACCAATGATTTATATACAAAAGTTCCATAAACTTACAAGCAATATAAAGTCTTTTTG
>NW_013949008.1:0-208 GCF_000517525.1 Limulus polyphemus
AAAACTACTTCGAAATTTTTTTGTGGTTTTTGTCATCAGTTTGTTTTTCGACAATGAAAACTTCGGGCTTAGAGTCCAGGGGAATGGTTTCAAGTCACTAAGCTTGATCCTCTAGTTTAAGGAATAACTATTGAACATTTGTTAATGATTTTATGAAGTAACCCAGGAAATCCGAAGACGTGGTCACAAAGACATAGTTGCCGGTCTT
>NW_013949009.1:0-311 GCF_000517525.1 Limulus polyphemus
TTTCGATAAAAGGATCTCTAATTTGAAAGTCTTACATCAAGGGCATCTTTTTGTTGAAATATCAAGAAAATCTATTTTTTCCAAAATTTGGGAAAAAACATGGGCTATAGCCTTTGGTTTTTGGTGAAAATATGAATTTTTTAGGAAAATGAAAAAAAGTGTTTTTTTGACGCAAAATTAATAGAAAAATACCCGATAGTGCTAATTTCGTCGGAAAAACACAAAATTGAAACATTATAGCATTGACGAAAATATTATCTCACTATAAATGCTAAAAAAATGAACTTTCGTTAACCTAGAGTAAAAATAAT
>NW_013949010.1:0-304 GCF_000517525.1 Limulus polyphemus
GACTAGAGTTACACCTAGTTGTTCATGGAGTAGTTGTACCAAGTAATACTAAAGATGAGTATGGTGGTTATAAATTCGGTAAATAGAGTTACACCTAGGTGTTCGTGGAGTTGTTGTACCAAATAACGCTAACGATGAGTATGGTGATTATAAATTCGGTAACAAGAGTTACACCAAGGTGTTCATGATGTAGTTTTGCCAAGTAAGGCTAAAGATGAGTATGGTGATTATAAATTCTATAACTAGTGTTACACCTATGTGTTCATGTAGTAGTTGTACCATGTAAAGCTAAAGATGAATATTG
>NW_013949011.1:0-556 GCF_000517525.1 Limulus polyphemus
ATTAAAATATAGTGTAAGAAAGATTAAAGTCGAAAATATCTAGTCTGTCGACTTTCATAACAGTCTTTTTAGGCCTTCTTGTCCACTCGATTTTTGTTTTTAGTTTTCATATTTTGTTGACATTGATATGGTTCCTTTTAGTTCGTTTTCCACTAGATTTTGTTGACTTTGAAAACACTTTTAGTCTTCCTTCCTCCTGTCGACTGTTATAACGGAAAATATAGAGTTTTCAATTTGATAGCGGTATTTTTAGTCTTTCTTACACTATATTTTAATGACTTTCATAATAGTATTTTTAATCCTTCTTAAACTATATTTTGTCGACTGTAATAAAGGTCTTTTAGTTTTCCTTCCACTAGATTTTGTTGGCATTGATATGGGTCGTTTTATTCTTAGACTAGTTATTTTTGACCTTCCACTCGATTTTGTCGACTTCATAACTGACTTTTTCGGCCTTTAAAACTAAAAACACATTTTTAAAGTCAACAAAATCTAGTGGAAAACGGACTAAAAGGAACCTTATCAATGTCAACAAAATCTGGAGGAAGGAAGACTA
>NW_013949012.1:0-726 GCF_000517525.1 Limulus polyphemus
ATCCATACATTGATGCTCCTTTTGTATACGTTTTTATTTTTGCATCTAAATATGATTTACATACAACTGTACGTGTACTTCTCAGTGCATAACTTATAAATTAGGCATTGATTATCCATACATTGATGCTCCTTTTGTATATATGTTATCTTGACTTGTAACTTATGTATAAAATTTATGTAATTTAACTTTATTTAACCCCTTTGCAAAATATCAGAATAAAATATTTATATATCAGTTAGTATGTTTTAATTATAAAACAACAACAGAAGTGTGGGTCTTACTATGTAATGACAGTAAGAAAGAAATTACAAAATTCTTACAATAAGCCTAAAGCTATCAAAGTGGTACTACTAGTACGTACAAATGACACAAAGTTATCCTTATAAATACTAAATCATATTTGTATTATGAACAAAATTATTGAACTTAAAACTGCGAATTTAAATACAAAAGTATATAAAAAAATCACAAACTCTTACGGTTCAAAGTCCTAAACCTACTTCATGTAAAGACCTTGCACTCGCCACTCGATAGCTGTTAACCCTAACAATTGTGGATCAACTTCTTTCCTAAAAAAATATATCTATTTTTGAGCTAATTTTTCAATATAATGATTAATATAAATAGACATACGATGCAGCATGACTTAAGCTACTATATAAAAATAATAAAAGTCACGTACATCCCATGCATTTTTTTCCGGAAGCAACTTTCTAACGCTTA
>NW_013949013.1:0-349 GCF_000517525.1 Limulus polyphemus
GTCCCTGGGAACGACAGCCGGACCAAGACATACAACATTATAATCCGAAGTGGCTCACTTTATATCCAGCTTAAAGAAGTTCTTCAAGAACTCGCTCGGTTGCATCTTTCTCCGAGGTGAGTGGGAGTCTTACAAGTGGGATATCCTGCGTACCATAGATTGATACCACTTTTGATCAAAACATTGTAATAGAGGAGGTTGCATGCTTTTGCTGATTCAACTGGGTGGTGGATTTCCAAAAGTTCAAACATACACTAAAACCATGTACTTCCCGTGTTAGATGTGTTTGTTGCGGAGTACAACACCAAGTATCAGACTGCACGCGCTAATGACAGGAAGCCACGTGCGG
>NW_013949014.1:0-485 GCF_000517525.1 Limulus polyphemus
AAGTTGTACCAAATAAGGCTAAAGATGAGTATAGTGGTTATAAATTCGGTAACTAGAGTTACACCTAGGTTTTCGTGGAGTTGTTGTACCAAATAACACAAAAGATGAGTATGGTGGTTACAAATTCATTAAATAGAGTTACACCTAGGAGTTCGTGAAGTTGTTGTACCAAATAACGCTAAAGATGAGTATGGTGGTTATAAATTCAGTAACTAAAGTTACACCTAGGTGTTCGTTGAGTTGTTGTACCAAATAACGCTAAAGATGAGTATAGTGGTTACAAATTCGGTAACTATAGCTATACCTAGATGTTCGTCGAGTTGTTGTACCAAATAACGCTAAAAATGAGTATGGTGATTATAAATTCGGTAACTGTAGTTACACCTAGGTGTTCATGGAATAGTTGTGCCAAGGAAGGCTAAAGATGAGTATGGTGGTTATAAATTCCGTAAGTAGAGTTACACATAAGTGTTCATGGAGTAGTT
>NW_013949015.1:0-549 GCF_000517525.1 Limulus polyphemus
TCCACTATGTATTCTGTCTAACGGATTATCCACTATGTACTCTATCTAAAGGATTATCCACAGTGTATTCTATCTAAAGGATTATCCACAATGTATTCTATCTAAAGGTAGAATGCATAGTGGATAATCCTTTAGACAGAATACATAGTGGATAATCCTTTAGACAGAATACATAGTGGATAATCCTTTAGATAGAATGCATAGTGGATAATTCATTAGACAGAATACTTAGTGGATAATCCTTTAGACAGAATACAGTGTGGATAATCCTTTAGATAGAATACATAGTGGATAATCCTTTAGATAGAATACATTGTGTATAATCCTTTAGACAGAATACATAGTGGATAATCCTTTAGACAGAATACAGTGTGGATAATCCTTTAGATAGAATACATTGTGGATAATCCTTTAGACAGAATACATAGTGGATAATCCTTTAGATAGAATACATAGTGGATAATCCTTTAGATAGAATACATTGTGGATAATCCTTTAGACAGAATTCTAAAGGATTATCCACTATGTATTCTGTCTAAAGGATTATCC
>NW_013949016.1:0-365 GCF_000517525.1 Limulus polyphemus
CAAAACCTAGGAACATCTTTCAGTCACGCTCTACACTATGAAATAATTCATATTCACTAAAACGTAATTTATTATGGTTTTTAGTGTGTTAAGCCACGAGAGACGTAGAACAAATAAACCTAAGAATAAGCGTGACTGAAAGCACTAAAATCCCTAAAGAATTACGTTGTAGTGAATATGAATTATTTCATAGTGTAAAGCGTAAATGAAAGATAATCCTAGGTTTTGTTGCTCTACGTCTCTTTATTAGGGTTTTATTGTCTTAAGCCACGGGAGACTTAGAGCAACAAAACCTAGGAACTAATATGAATTATTTCATAGTGTAGAGCGTGACTGATAGATACTACAACGTAATTCCATTAGGG
>NW_013949017.1:0-1429 GCF_000517525.1 Limulus polyphemus
CTAAAATTCAACAAAGTCTCTTAATTTTACGGGAGGTATCTTCGTTCGTACTGGTCTCATTCTCGTAGGCTTCTGCTTCATGTGGGGTTCATTGGCTTCATCATGAAATGTCCTATCATTAGTAACAGTCACATCAGTGGTAGTAACTTCATCAAGGGCTTTAACGTTTCCCTTCTCAAAACCGAGTCGAGTTTCTTCTTCGACAGTGGCTTTTTCAGGTGACACGTCTTCAGCAGTGTCATTTGTTCCGTTGTTCACTTCATCCCAACTGAAATGTCCTGGACCGTGATAACGCCAAAGCCTGTTGGCATGCACCACCTTTGGCTTACCTCGCTGACCACATATTATCCGGAAAGTCACGTCTGAGAGGCAATCCACTATGTCATATGGGCCTTCCCATGGAGAAGACAACTTAGGAGACTTCCATTTGATCTTCCTGGGATTATACAACCACACCTTGTCTTCTGGTACAAAGCTGACTTCAGTAGATCTCTTATCATAAGATAATTTCATCGAATCAGCAGACGTTTTCAAGTTTGAACGCACTTGATAGTGAATATCATCCATCCTTTCCGACAAAACTTTCACAAACTCAGTTGCCTGAGAATGTGTCACTTCATAAGGTGGGCGTCCTGTTAACAGATCCACTGGCAACCAAAGTTCCCGACCAAACATCAACTTTGCTGGAGTGTATCCAGTGGCTTCATGCTCTGATTTAATATCTATACCTGGTTCCATTTCACCATCATCAACTACTTCAGTCACTTTGACTTCAGCTTGATGACACCTAATTAGTTCAACCTCTCTTTTAACACTTACCGGAACTTGGCCTTTGTTGTTCCCAAAGGTCATTTTATCAAAATTAATTACAAACTTCCTCGGTAGTAAGTAGTCCAATCCTAATATGCATTCGTCTTCAATGTCAGCCAAGTATACTTTGTGTCTGTCCTTTATGCCCATGAGCTCAATAGCTACCCACACTGGTCCCCACAACCTTGCAGAATGTCCTGTCACACCACAAAGCTTCTGTATGGCTTCTGGTACTCCTTCGTGATCTAACACCTTGATGCTCACAAGGGTTTGCTGAGACGCAGAATCTATGACAAAGTTGCACCTTTGGCCATCCAGCTTTCCTGTCACATAGACACTGTGTGCACTTGGCATTTTACACCTAGCTGTTGGGACGTTCATGATGGGGGTTGGTGAGTGTCCCTCAACACCAACCACTACAGGTCTCCTTGAGGCTGACTTGTTGGTAATATTCTTCTTACACTGGCTCCTCATATGTCCTTGCTTTCCACAGTTCCAACAACCTTTCTGGGTAGCAGCCTTTCCTGCTGTAGCATCTCCCCTGTGTTGAAGTTGCCAGGATTGAGCTCTCTTGTGCCCAGGTTTGTTACAGTGCCAGCAAAGTCCTTCAAACCTCTCT
>NW_013949018.1:0-1148 GCF_000517525.1 Limulus polyphemus
AAAAGAAAGAAACAAGAAGAAAAATTACAGCAGTGGCAAGAAAACCTACAACAATGGCAGCTCGAACAGCAAAATAAACAAGAGAGATTACAGCAGTTGTTGGAGGAGAAAGAAAATAAACAAGAAGAGAAATTACAGCAGTTGTTGGAGGAGAAAGAAAATATACAAGAAGAGAGACTACAGCAGTGGCAACTGGAACATGAAAGGAAACAAGAAGTACAAATGGAAAACATTAGTAAATTTAAAAGCGAATTAGATACGTTAAAGGACGATCTATTGTCTCTTACACAAGGAGGATACATTGACCATCGACTTAATCAGCCCCAGACAATGACAACCCCCTTACAGAGCCCGCAGCTAAACCCTAATGCAGACATATTCAGTCCCGCTAGAAGTCACATCCCAGATATGAATATCAGTAATAGGAGTGATCCAGTGCGAAGGAAGCCACAGGAATTCGATGGGAAGGCACCGTGGGAAGCATATAGAGCACAGTTTGAGTTACTGGCAGAGATGAACGGATGGACAGAGCAGCAGAAAGCAGTATATCTGGCAACGAGCTTGAAGGGACAACCACTGGAAATACTTGGACAGTTGACTGTAGCCGACAGACACAACTATAGAGCACTGGTAGAGGCTCTGGAACTCAGGTACGGTACTCAAAATCAGTCAGAAGTCTACAGGGCTAGGTTTAGGACGAGAATCCGTGCTAAAGGGGAGAACCTGCAAGAGCTGGCACAAGCCTTCGAAAGCATGGCACACAAGGCCTACCCAACTGCACCACCCGATCTCCTCAAGTTGTTGCTGAAGGATCAGTTCGTAGATGCCTTGGACAGTCCACAACTTAAGATACAAGTGAAGCAAGCACACCCCTCTACCATGCAGGAAGCAATGTCCAGAGCTCTCGAATTTGAATCCTATGTTAAGTCCAGCACAGAGGTACCGAGGTTGGTACAGTCATCTGGATTCAAGGCCAGAAAAGGTCAGCTTTCAGAGAAGTTTGAAGGACTTTGCTGGCACTGTAACAAACCTGGGCACAAGAGAGCTCAATGCTGGCAACTTCAACACAGGGGAGACGATACAGTAGTAAAGGCTGCTACCAAGAAAGGCTGTTGAAACTGTGGGGAGCAAGGACATCTGAGGAGCCA
>NW_013949019.1:0-1069 GCF_000517525.1 Limulus polyphemus
AGACTAGACACCTTCTCCCAAGCAGGGTGCACAACAGGGCGCTTTTAGAAAATCAATCATTGACCTCAAATCCTGGTCCCTCTCCTGTTCTGCGCTGATATCTATATTTGGCTCCACTTCACCATCATCAACTCTTCCAGTCGGCTTGACTTGAGCTTGATGGCACCTAATTAGTTCAACCTCTATTTTAACAGTTACCGGAACTTAGCCTTCGTTATTCCCAAACATCATTTTATCAAAATCAATTACAAATTTTCTAGGTAGTAGATAGTCCAATCCTAAGATGCATTCATCTTCAATGTCAGCCAAGTATACTTCCTGTCTGTCCTTTATGCCCATCAGCTCAATTGTCACCCACACTGGTCCCCACAATCTTGTAGAATGTCCTGTCACACCATAAAGCTTCTGTATGGCTTCTGGTACTCCTTCGTGATTTAACACCTTGATGCTCACAAGGGTTTGCTGAGACGCAGAGTCTATGACAAAGTTGCACCTTTGGCCATCCAGCTTTCCTGTCACATAGACACCGTGTCTGCTTGGCATTTTACACCTAGCTGTTGGGACTTTCAAGATGGGGTTGATGGGCGTTGCTCAACACTAACCACTACTGGTCTCCTTGAGGCCGACTTGTTGGTAATATTTCTTCTACACTGGCTCCTCAAATGTCCGTGCTTTCCACAGTTCCAACAGCCTTTCTGGGTAGCAGCCTTTACTGCTGTATCATCTCCCCTGTGCTGAAGTTTCCAACATTGAGCTCTCTTGTGACCAGGTTTGTTACAGTGCCAGCAAAGTCCCTCAAACTTCTCTGAAAGCTGACCTTTTCTGGCCTTGAATCCAGATGACTGTACCACCTCGATACCTCTGTGCTGGACTTAACGTAGGATTCAAATTCGAGAGCTCTGGCCATTGCATCCTGCATGGTAGAGGGGTGTGCTTGCTTCACTTGTATCTTAAGTTGTGGACTGTCCAAGGCATCTACGAACTGATCCCTCAGCAACAACTTGAGAAGATCAGGTGGTGCAGTTGGGTAGGCCTTGTGTGCTATGCTCTCCAAGTCCTGTGCCAGCTC
>NW_013949020.1:0-2071 GCF_000517525.1 Limulus polyphemus
GGACGCAAAACACTTGCTTTTAGAAAATCAATTACTGGCTTCAAATCTTGGTCTTTCTCCTGCTCTGCTTTAATATCTATACCTGGTTCAGTTTCACCATCATCAACTTCTTCAGTCACTTTGATTTCAGCTTGATGACACCTGGTTAGTTCAAGCTCTCTTTTAACACTTACCGGAATTTGGCCTTTGTTGTTCCCAAACATCATTTTATCAAAATTAATCACACACTTCCTCGGTAGTAGGTAGTCCAACCCTAGTATGCATTGGTCTTCAATGTCAGCCATGTATACTTTGTGTCTGTCCTTTATGCCCATGAGCTCAATAGTTACCCACACCGGTCCCCACAACCTTGTGGAATGTCCTGTCACACCACAGAGCTTCTGCATTGCTTCTGGTACTCCTTTGTGATCTAACATCTTGATACTCACGAGGGTTTGCTGAGATGCAGAATCTATGACAAAGTTGCACCTTTGGCCATCCAGCTTTCCTGTCACGTAGACACTATGTGTGCTTGACATTATACACTTAGCTGTTGGGACTTTCACAATTGGGGTTGATAGGCGTCCATCAACACGAACCACTACTGGTTTCCTTGTGGCTGACTTATTGGTAATATTATTCTTACACTGGCTCCTCATATGTCCTTGCTCTCCACAGTTCCAACAACCTTTCTGGGTAGCAGCCTTTCCTGCCGTGGCATCTTCCTTGTGTTGAAGTTTCCAGCATTGAGCTTTCTTGAGCCCAGGTTTGTTACAGTGTCAGAAAAGTCCCTCAAACATCTCTGAAAGCTGACCTTTTCTGGCCTTGAATTCTGATAACTGTACCAACCTTGGTACATCTGTGCTGGACTTAACATAGGATTCGAATTCAAAAGCTCTGGCTATTGCATCCTGAATAGTAGAGGGATGTGCTTGCTTTACTTGTCTCTTCAGTTGTGGACCGTCCAAGGCATCTACGAACTGATCCCTCAGCAACAACTTGAGGAGATCGGGTGGTGGAATTGGGTAGGCCTTGTGTGCCATACTTTCCAAATCCTGTGCCAGCTCTTGCAGGCTCTCCCCTTTAGCACGGACTCTCGTCCTAAACTTAGCTCTGTAGACTTCCGACTGATTTTGGGTTCCATACCTGAGTTCTAGAGCCGCTACCAGTGCTCTATAGTTGTGCCTGTCGTCTGCTGACAACTGTCCAAGTATTTCCAGTGGCTGTCGTTTCAAGTTCGTTGCCAGATATACTGCTTTCTGCTCCTATGTCCATCCATTCATCTCTGCCAGGAGCTCAAATTGTGCTCTATATGCTTCCCACGGTGCCTTCCCATCGAATTCCTGTGGCTTCCTTCATACTAGATCACCCCTATTGCTGACACTCATGACTGTAATGTGACTTCTGACAGGACTGAAGATGTCTGCATTAGGGTTTAGCTGTGGGGTCTGGAAGGGGTTTTCCGTTGTCCGAGGCTGATTAGGTCGATGGCTAATATATCCTCCTTGTGTAAAACACAGTAAATCATCCTTTAATGTATTTAATTCACTTTGAAATTTGCTAATGTTTTCCATTTGTACTTTTTGTTACTGTTGTTGACTTTCCTATAGTTGCTGCTGACTTTCCTGCAATTGTTGGAGACTTTCTTCCTGTTTCCTTTCTTGTTCCAGTTGCCACTGCTGTAATATCTTTTCTTGTTTCTTTTCTCGTACTTCTTATTTCTTTTCTTTTTCCTCCAACAACTGCTGTAATTTCTCTTTTTGTTTATTTTCTTTCTCCTCCAACCACTGCTGTAATCTCTCGTGTTTATTTTGCTGTTCGAGCTGCCATTGTTGCAGGTTTTTTGCCACTGCTGTAATCTCTCTTCTTGTTTCTTTTCTCGTTCTTCTTGTTTCTTTTCTTTTTTCTCCAACAATTGCTGTAATTTCTCTTCTTGTTTATTTTCTTTCTCCTCCAACCACTGCTGTAGTCTCTCTTCTTGTTTCTTTCCTCGTTCTTCTTGTTTCTTTTCTTTTTCCTCCAACAACTGCTGTAATTTCTCTTCTTGTTTTTCTTTTTCCTCCAACAACTGCTGCAATCTCTCTTCTTGTTT
>NW_013949021.1:0-1305 GCF_000517525.1 Limulus polyphemus
GGAAAAGAAACAAGAAGAACGAGAAAAGAAACAAGAAGAGAGATTTCAACAGTTGTTGGAGGAAAAAGAAAAGAAACAAGAAAAGAGATTACAACAGTTGTTGGAGGAAAAAGAAAAGAAACAAGAAGAACGAGAAAAGAAACATGAAGAGAGACTACAGCAGTGGCAACTGGAACAAGAAAGGAAACAAGAAATACAAATGGAAAACATTAGTAAATTTCAAAGCGAATTAAATGCATTAAAGGATGAGTTATTGTTTTTTACACAAGGAGGATACATTAACCATCGACTTAATCAGCCCCAGACAATGGGAAGCTTCTTCCAGACCCCACAGCTAAACCCTAATGCAGAAATATTCAGTCCTGTTAGAAGTCACATCCCAGATATGAATGTCAGCAATAGGGGTGATCGAGTATGAAGGTAGCCACAGGAATTCGATAGGAAGGCACCGTGGGAAGCACATAGAGCACAATTTGAGCTACTGGCAGAAATGAACGGATGGACAAAGGAGCAGAAAGCAGTATATCTGGCAACGAGCTTGAAGGGACAACCACTGGAAATACTTGAATAGTTGTCAGCAGACGACAGGCACAACTATAGAGCACTGGTAGCGGCTCTAGAACTCAGGTACAGAACCCAAAATCAGTCTGAAGTCTATAGGGCTAGGTTTAGGACGAGAGTCCGTGCTAAAGGGGAGAGCCTGCAAGAGCTGGCACAGGACTTGGAAAGTATGGCACACAAGGCCTACCCAACTGCACCACCTGATCTTCTGAAGTTGTTGCTGAGTGATCAGTTTGTAGATGCCTTGGACAGTCCACAACTAAAGATACAAGTAAAGCAAGCACACCCCTCTACTATGCAGGATGCAATGGCCAGAGCTTTTGAATTCGAATCCTACATTAAGTCCAGCACAGAGGTTCCAATGTTGGTACAGTCATCAGGATTCAAGGCCAGAAAAGGTCAGCTTTCAGAGAAGTTTGAAGGACTTTGCTGGCACTGGCACAAGAGAGCTCAATGCTGGCAAATTCAACACAGGGAAGATGCCATGACAGGAAAGGCTGCTTCACAGAAAGGTTGTTGGAGCTGTGGAGAGCAAGGACATATGAGGAGCCATTGTAAGAAGAATACCACCAATAAGTCACCTTCGGGAAACCAGTAGTGGTTGGTGCTGAGGGACGCTGACCAACCCCCATTGTGAAAGTCCCAAGAGCTAAGTGTAAAATTTGTCATAGATTCTGTGTCTCAGCAAACCCTTGTGAGTATCAAGGTGCTGGATCACAAAGGCGTACCAGAAGCTCTGTGGTA
>NW_013949022.1:0-1244 GCF_000517525.1 Limulus polyphemus
GACCTTCTCCATCTCTTGTCTCTTTGCTGGAGCTGTTCTCCTCGGAGGGATCTTTATTGGACTGTGATTGCCTGTGTTTATTCTGTGCTCTACAAGGTTTGCGCAGCCGAGGTCAGGATCTCCTTTCGAAATAACGTCTGCATAATTTGCCAAAAGTTCTTTTACCTGAAGAGCCTGTGATGATGACAAATGGACTATGCTCTTTTTATAGAGGTCAGTTACATGTTCTGGAAGTGTATGTCCTTTCTTTATAGGTGTATTTCTTGCTTTAACATTGACTGACTCTACTTCCTGGTACACACCCAACAATGCCCCTTCCTTAAGTGTCTGTTCACATTTAGAGAAATTGGCCACTGTTATAGGTACTACTTGATGACCTGCCACAAGTGATCTTCCAATCTTCAAATCCGCTGGCTTGGATGGGTCTTCCACTGCTTCCACAAGCATTGGGCTTCTTTGGGAATGTTCTTTTATCCTACCTCAAATTATCTTCTCTGACATGGAGGTATTGTAGTTGACTTAAGTGCTGTGACATGCAAATCAACAGATGCAGCAACACATACTGGAATTTGGCCTTTGTTGTTTCTAATCATCATTTTATCAAAGTTAACTACACACTTCCTCAGTATTAAATAGTCCAATCCTAAAATGCATTGGTCTTCAATGTCAGACAAGTATACTTTCTGTCTGTTTTTCATGCCCATGAGCTCAGTAGTTACCCACACTGGTCCCCACAACCTTGCAGGATGTCCTGTCACACCGCAGAGCTTCTGTACAGCTTCTGGTACTCCTTTGTGATCCAGCACCTTGATACTCACAAGGTTTTGCTGAGACGGAGAATGTATGACAAAGTTGCACCTTTGGCCAACCAGCTTTCCTGTTATGCAGACACTATGTGTGCTTAACCATTTTACACTTAGCTGTTGGGACTTTCACGATGGAGGTTGGTGGGCGTCCCTCAGCACCAACCACTACTGGTTTCCTGAAGCTGACTTATTGGTGGTATTCTTCTTACACTGGCTCCTCACATGTCCTTGCTCTCCACATTTCCAACAACGTCTCTGGGTAGCAGCCTTTCCTGCTGTGGCATCTCCCCTGTGTTGAAGTTGCCAGCATTGAGATTTCTTGTGTCCGGGTTTATTACAGTGCCAGCAAAGTCCCTCAAACTTCTCTGAAAGCTGCCCTCTTCTGGCCTTGAATCCCGATGACTGTACCAACCTTGGTACCTCTGTGCTGGACTTAAC
>NW_013949023.1:0-1383 GCF_000517525.1 Limulus polyphemus
CCACTTGGTGAAATAATCCATCACCACACAAATGTACCTGTTTCCAGCATGAGTTTGGGACAAACGACCAGCAATGTCAACGGCCACTCTTTCCATTGGTGCGCCAACTTGATATAACCTCATTGGAGCACATCTCTTATGCTTGGGTCCCTTTCAGCACAAAATGTACTGCATGTTTTGCACCATTCTTCTACATCTTGCCTCATACCTATACAGTAAAATAACTGTCGTAGGTGACTCAATGTGTTCTTAACTCCGAGATATCCTCTGTTAAACTATCATGGGATGGATGCAGCACAACTTCCCATAACTATACTATCTTCAAGCTTCAACTGGTCCATTTGTGCCCAATAGTTTTTTTGTCACAGGACTTAGACTAGACACCTTCTCCCAAGCAGAGTGCAAAACATTTGCTTTTAGAAAATCAATTATTGGCTTCAAATTTTGATTTTTCTCCTGCTCTGATTTAATATCTATACCTGGTTCCACTTCACCATCATCAACTCTTTCACTCACTTTGACTTCAGCTTGATGGCACCTGGTTAGTTCAACCTCTGTTTTGCAGGGTCTTCGGGTCAGTCCATCAGCATTTCCATGAGATTTTCCTTCTCTATATTCAATATCATAATTATACTGGTCTATTTTTCCGATCCAACGTGCCAGTTGTCCCTCTGGGTTCTTTTATGTTCTTTACCAGTGTAATGCAGTATGGTCTGTCCTGATGGTAAACCTAGCCCCATAGAGGTAAGGATGGAAATATGTCATACTCTTTACTATAGCAAGGAGTTCCCTCTGTGTTACACAGTAGTTCCTCTCTGGTCTACTCAAAACCTTATTGAAGTAGGCCACCACATGTTCGTTTTCACTTACTTTCTGAGACAACACTCCTCCAATTCCGACATTACTAGCATCACAATCCAGTATGTACGGCAGTGAGGGATTTGGAAGCTTTAAAAGTGGAGCTTACGCCAATTTCTCTTTCAATGTCTTGAAAGCATGCTGGCAAGAAACTGTTCATTTAAACTTCTGGCCTTTCTTGATCAAATCATGTAGTGGAGCAGCTATAGTTGCAAAGTCCTTCACAAACTTCTGGTAATAGATACAGAGTCCCAAGAAACTTCTTAACTCTCCCAAATTGTCTAATGTTGGCCAATCATGCACTGCTTTAACCTTGTCAGGATCAATTCGCACACCATGCTCACTTACAATGTGACCCAAGTAAAGCACCTCTTTCTGCAACAAGTGGCATTTCTTGGGATGGAGTTTGAGGTTTGCTGGTTTCAAACGCTTGAATATTTCCTCTAATCGAGACATTTCCTCCATCAAACGATGTTGCAAACACAATGACATCATCCAGGTACACTTGGGCTATCCTCCATTGTA
>NW_013949024.1:0-1216 GCF_000517525.1 Limulus polyphemus
AATTCTTTTATATGACTGTGTAGTTATACTGTATACAATTATGTAACCTTGTGAACAGCATTAGTGTAAACGGTTCAAACAAGCTATATGAAATCAACGTGTTTCGCGTTTTCTGAGTTTAATAAACCTAAGATGTTCTTATAGGATCCTTTATGATCTATGGAACAGATGACAATTTGAAACATAGCTGTTGGTGTTTGAGAATCCTCAATTTTTAAGAAAAAGAACAGAAAAGAAAAAGATGACCTGAAACTTACCATTCGTTAAACAACCAGCTCTCCACTCATAGTCACATACGTTAAGTTGTCGGTTGAAGTGAAGGGGTGATGGGCAACGCATTAACTTTGGTAATCCATTGTCACAAACATAGTACAGCGAGCAGTTTTCTGTATGAGGGAGAAAAACCGGAAATTTCCCGTTTTTGGGAAGACAAACGTTGGCTGGTTCAGTTGTTGTTGTTTTCAGACCTTAAAAAGGTAAAATGAAAATAATCAAAGCCCTTTTACTATCTTCAAACTTATAAACTTCACAAATAAATAATTTTTTGGGGGGGAGTCATGAATACGTTTAATGTATCAAAAACACACTTTTTCATTAAAAATACATAAATCAAGATGAATTGTATCTTGTGTTAACATTAGTCATTTATTGTAAAACATACAGTTATTCTGAATGGATGTATTTTTAAGCGCTCATACTTACTTCTATGTGTTGTTGATTCTGCTTCTATGGTTTTGTTACCATCTACAACTGGTATTGTTGTGTTTTTAACAACGTCGTCTTTTGAAGGTATTATTACTTCCGTTCTTTTGTTATTTGGTTGAACTGTATATCCTAAACTGGTATTTGAGAATGGACTGTCTGTGTTTCCTGTCCTATCTGCGACGTTTGTAGAAGAACTATTTGTCACTTCGGGTTTTATTGATGACAAACGATCTAATTTGGAAAAATATTCTAAATTAATACTGTATTTAACACAATGGTATTTAAGAAGGGTATGCCTTGGACACGCTTAATTAAAGTGTTTCGTAAAGTTATCCAACGAATATTTAAAAATTAAATGTGAAGCTCGATCTGTCATTCGATTTTACTATTTGCCACTGATTTATACTTCACATTTGTTTTTGCTATATTAACATCTTGTTGAAGGAATAATTCGCAAGAATAAATGTGTAACATTAATGCTGAATATTATTGACAGTTCTATATATATATA
>NW_013949025.1:0-683 GCF_000517525.1 Limulus polyphemus
TACCGAGGAAGTTACGGGAAGTTGTGCTGCGTCAATCCCATGATAATTTAACAGGAGGACATCTCTGAATTAAGAAGACATTGAGTCATCTACGACAAAGATTTTACTGGTTAGGTATCACGCGAGATGTGGAAGAATGGTGCAGGACATGCAGTACATGTAGTGCAAAAGGGGGACACAAGCTTAAGGGACGCCTACCTTATGAAGAGTTGCCTGTGAATATGCCAGAGTTTGTGGAAGTGTTATCCGAAAGGATGGATGATATTCACCATCAAGTGTGTTCAAACTTGAAAACGTCTGCTGATTCGATGATGCTATCTTATGATAAGAGATCTACCGATGTCAGCTTTGAACCAGGAGACAAGGTGTGGTTGTATAATCCCAGGGAGACCAAAGGGAAGTCTCCTAAGTTGTCTTCTCCATGGGAAGGCCCATATGACATAGTGGATCGTCTCTCAGACGTGATTTTCCGGATAAAATGTGGTCGGCGAGGTAAGCCAAAAGTGGTGCATGCCAACAGGCTTTGGCGTTATCACAGTCCAGGACATTTCAGTTGGGACGAAGTGGAAAACAGAACAAATGATGCTGCTGAAGACGTGCCACATGAAGAAGCCACCGTCGAAGAAGAAACTCTACTCAGTTTTGAGAAGGGAAACGATGAAGCTCTTGATGAAGTTAATACC
>NW_013949026.1:0-4480 GCF_000517525.1 Limulus polyphemus
ACTACTTGTGTCCAACTTACGTAACCTTCTAATGTTGCCACTTCTTTGGAGTTAATTTTAGTGATGTTAAAATATTATTGAATTCCAGGGTGGTGACTTCTCACCAATACGTCATCTTCGTTCTCGAATATTCTTGACTATAAGGAAATTTCTTGCTGCCAACAGTGCCTATAACTATTCTATGAGTTCAGGTAAGGTGGGAGCATGCTGACTGAGTGTGCACTTTTGGTACACTTTCACCTCGAATCCCAAGGTGCTTTGGGTGTTTGTCGGAAGGTTTATCCCTCCAAATGTTCAACCCTAGACCTTTACTTTTATTTTCTCTCCTTCCTTTATCCATTTCTAGCCAGCATGTCTCTGAGGTTGTTCAGATTTTTCTTCTCTAGGACGCATTATAACTTGCCAATTATATTTCTCCAGGATATTATTTCAAGGACTGGCATTCGGTTATAGATCTATCTCGTCTCAACAGTTTCATTGACCTTCTTCACACTGGGCTTTTACTCCAGGTCTATGGGTCTATTATTAAAAGGAAGACTTGTTGTTATTAGGTCCATCACAACCATCAGTTCACGAATACACCAATTTCCTTCTATGGAAAGCAGTTTCCTTATCCTCACACAGTACCTCTTCTATCTTGGTGTATTTTTCAACTCCTTCATCAATTGGACCAAATTTTCTCTTCGTTTAAGATTGATACCCTCCTACTTTGTCTGCAGATGAGGCATTTTCTCTTTTATGGTTATGTGCTATGGAAGCCCTTATACCCTTGTGTCATGCTCATGTTCACATCGTTCAGTGAACGTGGCATGATCAATGCAACCTTGCTCTGAATCCTATGGACCTCTGTATTCATCTCCCTCCCTCTTTTCCAGGGGATTTCCTAAGGTGGCTGAACAGAGAGAATACAATGGTGGGCATGTTTCTTTTACCTTCACGACCCGTGCTGCATCTTTTACAGATGCTCCTCTTATAGG
Source organism: Limulus polyphemus (assembly GCF_000517525.1). Taxonomy (NCBI): domain Eukaryota; kingdom Metazoa; phylum Arthropoda; class Merostomata; order Xiphosura; family Limulidae; genus Limulus; species Limulus polyphemus. The sequence goes on from NW_013949026.1 coordinate 978, forward strand.
TTATGGAGAGAGTGTAGAATTCCAAGAAATCTCCCTTCTTTGCTCTACCATCGAGATGGCAAGGTACACCAACATCTTAGAGCTTCTTGCCAACTGGTGGGAATTGGATTATTTACTACCTTTACTACGACACAAATTGGTCTTGATATGTTCTGGAATTTGAACTGCTGTCTCGTACATCATTAAACAAGATGGTACTCATTCACATTCAACTTGTTTTAGAATATTAGAAGTGTTGTTCTGGGCTCAATCATTTGAAACACACTTAGTGACGCACCATGTGCTTTGAATCTTGTCACAGATTGATTATCTCATCCTGAAAAGATTCTTCCCATAGTATGTTCCCACAGTTCCCAAGTGTGCCACTGGTTATATGATCAATGGGGTACTCCACATCTTGACACATTTGCTACCCATCTCAATAACAAACTTCCACATTTTGGTCCCCAGTACTACATCCTTTGGTTTATTGGTTAGACACCTTCAGTTAGGATTGGACCACTCTTTACCTGTATGCCTACCTGTCTTCTTCCCAGTGTTTTATCCATCGTTCAGTGAACTCCAAGTTGCGTCCTTCTGAATACACTTTTCTTGCCAGCTGAAACGTAGTTTGCAGTCAATAATCTCCTTCAGGCAGTATTTCTGTTACCACTTCCTCTTTCCCAATCCCTCTTTTCTCAACTCCAGATGCCTATCATCATCCCACAATGGCTACAGGATGTCTTTAAATGGGTTTTTGTACAAACCCTTGGGAGACAGTCTGGACTACCTGAGTGTGTAGCTTCCATGCTTTCCCATTCCATAGTTCCTTATTCCCTCATGGTACATCAGAGAAAATTATAACTGGCTGGTGAAACCCCACCCTATGAAATCCTTTTGGTTAATTTTCATAAGGCCTTCTTTTAGAAAGGAGTTGGACTAGCCACAGAATATAGAAGTTGGTTCTCGGACCTCCATCATACCTTGATTTTTCGTTTGTTTATGTTGGGTTCTTTGTTTAAAATGACAGTGTTTTAATATATATACTATGGTTTTTTGAGTCGTAATGGTGAAAAACATGGGACGGTTTTTTATTGTGTTCTGTCAATCTGGTTTCTAATTTTCTTCCTGTTTCTCCGATGTAGAATTCTATGCAGTTGTTGCATGTTATTTTGTAAATGACGTTGGTATTGTGGGATTCTAAATAATTTATGTTTAGTAACGATTTTAATTTAAAGCCGGGTTTTTGTGAGAATTTGACGTTGACGGGAATATTGTGTATACTGGCCAGTTAAGTCCAAGTGTGGATAATTCTTGAGCTGGTTTCAGGAACAAAAGGTAAACTGCAGTGTAATGTACTGTTGTTGGGTTTGTTAGTGTCAATTTTGTTCGTGAGTTGAGTTTTGTTGTGGGGAATGTTGGAGAGCATTTCAACTATAGCTGGTGGGAATTTATTGGTGTGAATAAAGGAATGCTTTAAGTGGTTAATTTCTTCATGTATGTAGTCCGTTGAACGGAGTCTTGTGGCTGTGTTTATGAGGTTTTTAGGTGTATTGTTTTTTGTGTGGTGTCATGAGCAGAATTCCAGGGGATGTAGAGACCAGTGTATGTGTTTTTGCGGTGAATTTTGGTTTTAAACTCTGTGTCCGATCTAATAATCTTGTTCTGTTGAAGTGAAACCAGCAAAAGTGTCATCGACATATCTGTACCAGTATAGTGGGGGATGAAGCACAGACTGTATGGCTTGTGTTTCGATCTGGGTCATGAATATATTGTTGCGTCAGCGAGGTCACGTGACTAGTATCACACCACCCGTTTTCTAGAAATATCCTGTTCCTTCAAGAATGCCCTAGCATTTACTAGATATGTGTTAGTCTTCTATATATATAACATGGTCACAACGTGACGGGACAACAGTGTAGTGAGTAATTGAACTGCGGTCAGAGAGAGACGTATTGTTGAAGTTAAGGTTCGTTCGTTATATTGTTTGTTTTAGCGCGAATATTGAAATTAAGTGTATCGTAAAGTTGTATTCGGAAAGAATAAACAAGTTTTATATAAGAAAGGACTTGTGTCGCTAAAGTTTAGTCGGAAAGAATTTACGGAAAATTAACTAACGACTGGAGGTGTAACAAACTGGTGTCAGAGAGTGGGATAAAAAAATGGAAACGAGAAGCGGCAAATCAAACTACTGCATAGCAGACTTGATGGCAGCAATACAAGAAAAGCAAAAGAAACAAGAAGAACGAGAAAAGAAACAAGAAAAGAAACAAGAAGAACGAGAAGAGAAATTACAACAGTTGTTAGAGGAAAAAGAAAAGAAACAAGAAGAACGAGAAATTAAACAAGAAAAGAAGCAAAAATAACGAGAAAATAAACAGGAAGAAAGTCTCCAACAACTACAGAAAGTCCACAACTTAAGATACAAGTGAAGGAAGCACACCCCTCTACCATGCAGGATGCAATGGCCAGAGCTCTCGAATTTGAATCCGACGTTAAGTCCAGCACAGAGGTACCGAGGTTGGTACAGTCATCTAGATTCAAGACCAGAAAAGGTCAGCTTTCAGAGAGGTATGAGGGACTTTGCTGGTACTGTAACAAACCTTGGCACAAGAGAGCTCAATGCTGGCAACTTCAACACAGGGAGGACGATACAGCAGTAAAGGCTGCTACCCTGAAAGGCTGTTGGAACTGTGGGGAGCAAGGACATCTGAGGAGCCAGTGTAAGAAAAATACCATCAATAATTCAGCTTCGGGAAACCAGTAGTGGTTGGTGCTAAGGGACGCCAACCAACCTCCATCGTGAAAGTCCCAACAGCTAAGTGTAAAATGGAGACCACACACAGTATCTACGTGACAGGGAAGCTGGATGGCCAAAAGTGCAACTTTGTCATAGATTCTGCATCTCAGCAAACCCTTGTGAGCATCAAGGTGCTGGATAACAAATGAGTACCAAAAACTGTACTGAAGCTCTGTGGTGTGACAGGACATTCTGCAAGGTTGTGGGAACCAGTGTGTGTAACCATCGAGCTCATGGGCATGAAGAGCAGACAGAAATATACTTGGCTGACATTGAAGACCAATGCATATTAGGATTGGACTATCTACTACCGAGGAAGTGTGTAGTTAACTTCGATAAAATGACGATTGGAAACAACAAATGCCAGATTCCAGTAAGTGTTGCTATATCCGTTGATGTGCATGTCACAGCACTTAAATCAACTACAACTATGTCAGAGAAGATAATTTGGGGTAGGATAAAAGAACATCCCCATGGAAGCCCAATGCTTATAGAAGCAGTGGAAGACCCATCCAGGCCAGCGAATTTGAATATTTGAAGGTCACTTGTAGCAGGTCATCAGGTAGTACCTATAACAGTGGCCAATTTCTCTAAATGTGAGGAGCAGACACTTAAGTAAGGGACATTGTTGGGCGTGTGCCAGGAGGTAGAGCCAGTCAATGTTAAAGCAAGGAATACAACTGTAAAGAAAGGACATACACTTCCAGAATATTTGACTGACCTG
>NW_013949027.1:0-487 GCF_000517525.1 Limulus polyphemus
GCCACTCTATGTAACACAACAATCTGCTAAAAAGCACCTTATTAAAGTCATGATAGCTGATCCCTGCCACCTTTTGTAACATAACAAATTACTAAAAAGCACGTTATTAAAGTCATGACAACTGATTCCTACCACCCTATGTAACACAGCAAACTACTAAAAAGCACGTTATTAAAGTCATGACAGCTGATTCCTGCCACCCTACGTAGCACAACAAACTACTAAATAGCACGTTATTAAAGTCATGACAACTGATTCCTGCCACCCTATGTAACATAACAATCTGCTAAAAAGCACCTTATTAAAGTCATGATAGCTGATCCCTGCCACCTTTTGTAACATAACAAATTACTAAAAAGCACGTTATTAAAGTCATGACAACTGATTCCTGCCACCCTATGTAACACAACAATCTGCTAAAAAGCACGTTATTAAAGTCATGACAGCTGATTCCTGCCACCCTATGTAACACAACAAACTGCTAAAA
>NW_013949028.1:0-1144 GCF_000517525.1 Limulus polyphemus
TACCTTGTCTCCTGGTATAAAACTAACTTCAGTAGATCTCTTATCATAAGATAACTTCATCGAAGCAGCAGACGTTTTCAAGTTTGAATGCACTTGATGGTGAATATTATCCATCCTTTCCGATAACACTTTCACGAATTCTGACATATTTTCACGCAACTCTTCATAAGATGGGTGTCCTGTTATCAGGTACACTGGCAACCGAAGTTCTTGACCAAACATCAACTTTGCTGGAGTGTATCCAGTGGCTTCATGCTCTGCTGTCCTATAGGCCATCAACAGTGGAGGGAGTAAGACATCCCAGTCATCTTGGCGGCTATTACAAAACTTTGCTAATTCCTGTCCCAGTGTCCAGTTGTACTTTTCTACAATCCCATCAGACTGTGGGTGAAGTGGCGTTGTTCTGGTCTTTCGTATGACAAACAACTTGCAGCATTCATGGAACACAGCTGATTCAAAGTTACGGCCTTGATCCGAATGCAGTTCGTATGGCATACCAAATCTGAAGAAGAAGTCACTAATAGCCGAAGCTACAGTTGTAGCTTCCTGATTTGGTATTGCATATGCCCCAGGCCACTTGGTGAAATAATCTATCACCACACAAATGTACTTGTTTCCAGCACGAGTTTGGGGCAGAGGACCAGCAATGTCGGCGGCTACTCTTTCCATTGGTGCACCAACTTGATATAACTTCATTGGAGCACGTCCCTTATGCTTGGGTCCCCTTTTAGCACAACATGTACTGCACCATTCTTCCACATCTTGTATCATACCTATCCAGTAAAATCTGTGTCGTAGGTGACTCAATGTTTTCTTAACTCCGAGATGTCCTCCTGTTACAGTATCATGGGATTGACGCAACACAACTTCCCGTAACTTCCTTGGTATAACTGTTTGCCAGGTCGTCACTTTTCCATCTGTAGTTTCCCATCTCCGGAGAAGAATACCATCTTCAAACTTCGACTGGTCCCATTGTGCCCAATAGTTCTTTGTCACAGGGCTTAAACTAGACACCTTCTCCCAAGCAGGGTGCAAAACACTTGCTTTTAGAAAGTCAATTATTGGCTTCAAATCTTGGTCGTTCTCCTGCTCTGCTTTAATATCTATACCTGATTCCACTTCACCATCATCAACTCCTTCAGTC
>NW_013949029.1:0-1577 GCF_000517525.1 Limulus polyphemus
TTTCCTAGCATTAGTTTAATTTTCTTAACTGTAGCCATGTGTAATTTTCTGTAAAAAGCTATGGCTTGTGTTTTCGTTGGAATAAGTATCACTCGCCATTTGTTGCACCAGTTGAGTATTATTTCTAGTGTTTTTTTGGACACAAGTTGTGGCAATGATAGGATTTTGGGATATACTCCAGACTGCAATATCATCAGCATATTGGGAATGGTATGTGCATGTTAGTTCTGGAAAGGGAATACCATTAACGAAAATTATGTAAAGGAAGGGCAAAAGGACTCACCCTTGCAGCACTCCTGCTGTGATGTTAAATGTTTTGGATAAAGTGCTATTGACTTTCACTTTGGCTGATCGATTTATTAAGAAGTTTGATATCCATCTAATTAATGCATCGTTTATACTTAGTTATGTAGCTTGTATTTTATGGCATTGTGCCACACACTGTCGAAAGCTTTTTAAACATTTAGAAATACACCTATGGTAGTTTGATTGTTATTGAATGATTTAAATACCGAGTCAATTAATCTCGAAAGGTGGTCTATTGTTGGTCTGTTCTTTGTTGAAGCGTTTTGATATTTTGACAGGAGATTTTTATTTTTTGCAGAAGTATAACAGTCTGATTGACCCCTTGAAGTGGATTCCTGTACGTGGTAAGGGGACCTCCCAGGGAAGGTTTTATATTTTCAGTTACTTCCTCTGGGATCTAAACATCCATCCACATGTTTGTCGTGTGTGGCAGCCCATGAAAGGGAGGAGAAGATCCTGGTGGTTGAGTGGTGTCTGGTGCACTGCAACACACCACTTCAGCACTGAATTCCTGTAGATGGATGGCATTGGGGTTGCCCCCATCAGGCTAAGGTCAACTGAGTACCAGTGTTGGGAATTCTCAATGGGTGTTGTGGACATTGTGTCTGATGCTGGTGTTTGGGTATAGTGTTTAAGAAACCCTAACATTGCTGCAATATCCTTGTTTGACATTGTAGTGCGTCCCTTTAGGGCTCCATGGTGGGTGGGGTCAATGGGCACTGAATCTCTCTCTTATTATGGATACCCCAAATTCAAATTAAAAAAAAGTGTAAAAACCTCTGCTAATTGGTAAATGAACATGCCTAGAAGACCCTAAGCCACAGTCTCCACCAAAATGGGGACCTGTACCTCTCTTACTGATCCTGCATTCACTGGGGATACACCAATTTAGGTTACTCCCCATGCTTATTTTAATTCCTCAAGGGGATTTATTATCGAGAGGGACTTGAAGACCATCTCCGAGTCAGAGATACTTTCTGGTTTCTCCAGCCAAGGAGTTTCAGCAGTTCGTTGAATCTCTACTCGTATAGCTTGTATTATAGTGCCCACCTCTGTTCTAATTTTGACCTTTTCATTGCCACGTCCACCTGCCACTGTTAAGGCGAGTTATTTGAATTGTAACTTGCAGCCCTATATTCCCAACCCTCTCAGATGTTTCCTGTGCCAGCAGTTTGGTCATTCAAAGCCATTTTGTCATGGTTCTGTGGTTTGTGCTCGTTATGATGGTAAGAACCATGACACTTTCGGGTATGAAATGGATCCTCACTGTG
>NW_013949030.1:0-838 GCF_000517525.1 Limulus polyphemus
CTATCTACTACCAAGGAAGTTTGTAATTGATTTTGATAAAATGACGTTTGGGAATAACAAAAGCCAAGTTCCGGTAACTGTTAAAAGAGAGGTTGAACTAATTAGGTTCCATCAAGGTGAAGTCAAAGTGACTAAAGAAGTTGATGATGATGATGAAGTGGAACCAAATATAGATATCAAAGCAGAACAGAAGAAAGACCAAGATTTGAAGCCAATGATTGATTTCCTAAAAGTAAGTGTTTTGCGCCCTGCTTGGGAGAAAGTGTCTAGTCTAAGCCCTGTGACAAAGAACTATTGGGCACAATGGGACCAGTTAAAGCTTGAAGATGGTATTCTTCTCCTTAGATGGGAAATTACAGATGGAAAATTGACGATTTGGCAAATGGTTATACCGAGGAAGTTACGGGAAGTTGTGCTGCATCAATCCCATGATAATTTAACAAGAGGACATCTCGGAATCAAGAAGACATTGAGTCATATACGACAAAGATCTTACTGGATAGGTATGAGGCGAGATGTGGAAGAATGGTGCAGGACATGCAGTACATGTAGTGCAAAAAGGGAACCCAAGCATATGGGACACGCACCTTATGAAGAGTTGCCTGAGAATGTGTCAGAGTTTGTGAAAGTGTTATCGGAAAGGATGGATGATATTCACCATCAAGTGCGTTCAAACTTGAAAACGTCTGCTGATTCGATGAAGTTAACTTATGATAAGAGATCTACTGAAGTCAGCTTTGAACCAGTAGACAAGGTGTGATTGTATAATCCCAGGAAGACCAAAGGGAAGTCTCCTAAGTTGTCTTCTCCATGGGAAGGCCCATATGACATAGTGAAT
>NW_013949031.1:0-2062 GCF_000517525.1 Limulus polyphemus
CCAGGGGTTGTTGTAAGTCTTTAATAAATTATAATATTTAACATGAAATTCGCTGGGGTTGTTCTAATTCTTTAATGTGTTGTTGTATTTAAAATGGAGTTGGCAGGGATTGTTGTATGTCTTTAATCTCTTTTTGTATATAACATGGAATTGACAGGAGTTGTTGTAAGTCTTTAATGTGTTGTTGTATCTAGCCTGGTACTTGCAGGGGTTGTTGTGAGTCTTCAATGTGTTGTTATAACTAATCTGGTACTGGCAGGCGTTGTTCTTAAGTTTTTAATTTGTTGTTATATTTAACATGGAATTAGCAGGGATTGTTATAAGTCTTTAATCTCTTGTTGTATTTAACATAGAATTGTCAAGGTTTGTTATAAGTATTTCATGTGTTGTTGTATCTAACCTCATACAGGCAGGGTTTATTCGTAAGTTTAAATCTCTTTTTGTATTTAACAAGGAACTGTCAGGGGCTGTTGTAAGTCTTTAACGTGTTTTTGTATCCAACCTAGTACTTGCACGGGTTATTGTAAGTCACTATTGTGTTATTGTAACTAAGCTGGTACTTATATGGGTTGTTCGTAAGTTTTAATCTCTTCTTGTATTTAAAATGCAAAGTTTCTTGTAACTCTTTAATATGTTGTTGTATCTAACATTATACTTGCAGGGGTTGTTGTAAGTTTTTAATGTGTTGTTGTATCTAACCTGGTAATGGCAAGAGTTAATCGTAAATTTTTAATCTCTTCATCTATTTACCATGGAATTGGCAATGGTTGTTGTAATTCTTTAATGTCTCGTTGTATTTAACATGTTAATGGCAGGAGTTGTTGTAAGTCTTTAACGTGTTATTGTAACTGACCTAGTACTGACAGGGGTTGTTCGTAAGTTTTTAATCTCTTCTTGTATTTAACGTGAAATTGCCAATGGTTGTTGTAATTCTTTATTGTGTTGTTATATCTAACCTGATAATAGCAGTGGTTGTTGTAAGTTTTTAATCTCTTGTTGTAATTAACATAGAAATGGCAGGGGTTGTTGTATGTCTTTATTGTATTGTTGGGTCTAAACTGTTACTGGCAGGGGTTGTTGTAAGTCTTTATTGTGTTGTTGGGTCTAAACGGGTACCTTCAGGGGTTGTTGTATCCAACCTAGTTCCTCAGGGGTTGATGTAAGTCTTTAATGTGTTGTTGTATATAACCTAGTACTTGCAAGCGTTGTTCGTAAGTTTTCAATCTGTTGTTGTATTTAACATAGAATTACCAGGGGTTGTTGTAAAGTCTTTAATGTGTTGTTGTATCTAACTTAGTACTTGCATGAGTTGTTGTAAGTTTTTAATGTTTTATGGCATCTAACCTGGTAATGGCAGGGGTTCTTCTAAGTATTTAATGAGTTTTTGTATCTAACCTAGTACTTGCAAGGGTTGCTGAATGTCTTTAATGGTTTGTTGTAACTAACCTTTTACAGGCAGCCGATTTTAGTAATTTTTAATTTTTATTGTATTTAACACATAATTGGCAACGATTGATGTAACTCTTTAATGTGTTGTTTTATTAAACATAGAATTGGTAGCGGTTGTTGTAAGTCTTTAATGTGTTGTTGTATTTAACCTGGTAATGACAGAGGTTGTTATAAGTCTTTAATTTGTTTTTGTATCTAACTTTGTACTTGCAAGGAGTGTTGTAAGTCTTTAATGTGTTGTTGTATTGAACACAGAATCGTTAGGGGTTGTTGTAAGTTTTAATCTCTTGTTGTATTTAACAAAGAATTGGCAAGGTTTGGTGTAAGTTTTTAATGAGTTGTTTTATCTAACCTAGTGCAGCAGAGGTTGTTGTAAGTTTTTAATGTGTTGTTGTATCTAACCTGATATTTGCGGGGGTTGTTCTATATCTTTAATGTGTTGTTGTATCTATCCTGGTTATGGCAAAGGTTATTTACGTCTTTAATCTCTTGTTGTATTTAACATAGAATTTGCAGGGGTTGTTGTAAGTATTTAATGTGTAGTTGTATCTAACCTCGTACTGGCAGGGAATGTTATAAGTCTTTAATGTGTTGTTATATCTAACTTAGTACT
>NW_013949032.1:0-1950 GCF_000517525.1 Limulus polyphemus
CGGATTTGCTGACAGAAAATAAAGTTTTGTATTCCTGAATGTGACAAGCTATCTTCCCTGCATGAATCTCGTATAATTGGCAAATGGAGAACGATATTTCAAATATAGCTAAATAGAAGCAAATGTTACGTATCTGCTTGTTTGATAATTTCCGGTAGAAATTCTTTCCGAGGAACTTCAGCGATACAAGTCCTTTCTTGATTAAACCAATTTATTATTCCTCGATACAAACTTTTAGTACACAGTAATTCCACAGTCAAACGTTTCTCGTCCCGTTAAACTTAACAACTTTTATAATACACGCTATAAATCACAGCGATTCACAATCTCGGAAACATACACTAGCTCGAAACAGAATCGTAAATTACCCGGAACTCTCTTCATTCAATCCCCGCAGGCTTTCCCTGCCACGCTTATATACTAAAAACAGAGGGCGTCTTGAACAAACTCGGGCCTCCCCGATCCTTCATGATAATTCGAGAAATTCATCATGTGTCATTAGCGTCACGTGACTTCCGCTGTCGTAACAGTGTCCCTTCCTTAGTATTGTTCGTCTCGAACAATAGCCACTTACATTAAACCAATATATAATTAACAATAACTTAATTAAATGTGCATAATTTACAAACACAAAATTAAAATATAACAGAGTCTCTGAATTTTACAGGACGTTTCTTCTTTCGTACTGGTCTCCGTCACATTAGTTTCTGGTTCACGTGGAATTCATCTGCTCCATCAGGAAATATCCCATTATCGGTAGCAGTCACATTAGTGGTAGTAACTTCATTAATGTCTTCATTGTTTTCCCTTTCAAAACCGGGTAGAGTTTCTTCTTCATCAGTGGCTTTTTCAGGTGACACGCCTTCAGCAGCGTCATATCTTCTGTTGTTCATTTCGTTCCAACTGAAATGTCCTGGACCGTGATAACACCAAAGCCTGTTGGCATGCATCACCTTTGGGTTACCTCGCCGCCCACAGTTTATTCGGAAAGTCACGTCTGATAGAATATCCACTATGGGTCTGATGGCAAACCTGGCGCCATAGAGGTAAGGATGGAAATATGTCAGACGCTTTACTATAGCAAAGAGTTCCCTCCATGTTACACAGTAGGCCTTTTTTGTCAAATCATGTAGTGGAGCAGCTATAGTTGCAAAGTCCTTCACAAACTTCGGTAATAGGTACAGAGTCCCAAGAAACTTCTTAACTCTCCCACATTGTCTGGTGTTGACCAATCACGCACTGCTTTCACCTTGTCAGGATCAGTTCGCACACCATGCTCACTTAGAATGTGACCAAAGTAAAGCACCTCTTTCTGGAACAAGTGGTATTTCTTGGGATGGAGTTTGAGGTTTGCTGCTTTCAAACGCTTGAATACTTCATCTAGCCGGGATATTTCTTCATTAAATAAAAACTCTGGACTTAAAGTCGGGTTTCCATCAAGTGAAAATGGTTGAAGCAGATAAACCTAGGACTGCATTTAGTTATGGGCAAGGTCTCTGGCAATACTGTGTGATGTCATTCGGGCTTAGCAATGCTCCAGCAACATTTGAGAGGCTGATGGAAAAAGTACTGGAAGGCCTACAATGAAGGATAGCTCTAGTGTACCTGGAAGATGTCATTGTGTTTTGCAGCAAAAAACCACCTGGCTCCACCTAGGGCATCAAGAGTATCATCAATTCTGGACAGTGGGTATGAGTCCTTTTCGGTTATACTGCTAAGAGCCCTGAAGTCCACACAGCAACGTTGGGTTCCATTCTTCTTCTAGACTAACATGACGGGAGCTGACGAGAGACTATCTGATTTCTCGACTATCCCTCGTTTAATTAGGCCATCCATGACCTTCTCCATCTAATATGCATTGGTCTTCAATTTCAGCCAAGTATACTTCGTGTCTGTCCTTTATGCCCATGAGCTCAATAGTTACCCACACCATACACGCGAAGAGATTGT
>NW_013949033.1:0-980 GCF_000517525.1 Limulus polyphemus
TATCGTATGGTCTGTTATTTACAGTACTAAGTATTGTTAAATCTTGTGTCTTCTTATTGACAATACAAAGTATCGTTAAATCTTTTCTTCTTATTGATAGTTCATAGTATTGCTAAATTTTGTTTTCTTATTGATAGTACATAGTATTGTTAAAGCTTGTTTCTTCTTATTGACAGTACACAGTATTGTTAAATCTTGTGTCTTCTTATTGAGAGTAAACAGTATTGTTAAATTGTATGTCTTCTTATTGAGAGTACACAGTATTGTTAAATCTTGTGTCTTGTTATTGACAGTACACAGTATCGTTAAATCTTGTGTATTCTTATTGACAGTACACAATATCGTTAAATCTTATCTTCTTATTGATAGTTCATAGTATTGTTAAATCATGTTTTCTTATTGATAGTACATAGTATTGTTCAATCTTGTGTCTTCTTAAGTAGAGTACACAGTATTGTTAAATCTTGTGTCTTCTTATTGATATTATATAGTATTTTTAAAGTTTTTTTTTCTTATTGATAGTACATAGTATTGTTAAATCTTGTGTCTTCTTATTGACAGTACACAGTATCGTTAAATCTTGTGTTTTCTTATTGATATTACATAGTATTGTTAAATCTTGTGTCTTCTTATTGACAGTACACAGTTTCGTTGAATCTTGAGTCTTCTTATTGACAGAACACAGTATTGTTAAATCTTTATGTATTTTTATTGACAGTACACAGTATTGTTAAATCTTCTGTCTTCTTTTTGACAGTACACAGTATTGTTAAATCTTGAGTACACAGTATTGTTAAATTTTGTGTCTTCTTATTGACAGTACACAGTATCGTTAAATCTTTTGTCTTCTTATTGAGAGTACACAGTATTGTGAAATCTTGTCTTCTTATTGATAGTTCATAGTATTGTTAAATTTTATTTTCTTATTGATAGTACATAGTATTGTTAAATCTTGTGTCTCCTTATTGACAGTACATAGT
>NW_013949034.1:0-676 GCF_000517525.1 Limulus polyphemus
TTGTTGCAAACACAATGACATCATCCAGGTACACTAGGGCTATCCTCCATTGTAGGCCTTCCAGTACTCTTTCCATCAGCCCCCTCAAATGTTGCTGGAGCATTGCTAAGCCCGAATGGCATCACACAGTATTGCCAGAAACCTTGGCCATGACTAAATGCAGTCTTAGGTTTATCTGCTTCAGCCATTTTTCACTTGATGGAAACCCGACTTTAAGTCCAGAGTTGAAAACCACCTGGCTCCACTTAGGGCATCAAGAGTATCATCAATTCTTGGCAGTGGGTATGAGTCCTTTTCAGTTATATTGTTAAGAGCCCTGTATTCCACACAGCAACGTTGGGTCCCATCCTTCTTCTGGACTAACACGACGGGAGCTGTCCAGGAACTATCTGATTTCTCGACTATCCCTTCCTTAATTAGGCCATCCATGACTTTCTCCATCTCTTGTAGATTTGCCGGAGCTATTCTCCTCGGAGGGATCTTTATTGAACGTTGATTGCCTGTGTTTATTCTGTGCTCTACAAGGTCTGTGCAGCCGAGGTCATGATCTCCTTTTGAAAAGATGTATGCATAATTTGCCAAGTGTTCTCTAACCTGAAGAGCCTGTGATTATGACAAATGGATTATATTCTTCTTATAGAGGTCAGTTAAATGTTCTGGGAGAGGATGTCCTCTC
>NW_013949035.1:0-3175 GCF_000517525.1 Limulus polyphemus
GTTACCGAATTTGTAACCACCATACTCATCTTTAGCCTTACTTGGTACAACTACTCCATAAATACCTAGGTGTAACTATAGTTACCGAATTTATAACCACCATACTCATCTTTAGCCTTACTCGGTACAACTACTCCATAAATACCTAGGTGTAACTATAGTTACCGAATTTATAACCACTATACTCAACTTCAGCCATACTTGGTACAACTACTCCATGAACACCTAGGTGTAACTCTAGTTAACGAATGTGTAACCCCCATACTCATCTTTAGCGTTATTTGTTACAACAACTCCACGAACACATAGGAGTTACTCTAGTTTCCGAATTTGTAACCACCATTCTCATCTTTAGCCTTACTTGGTAAAACTACTCCATGAACACCTAGGTGTAACTCTAGTTACCGAATTTATAACCACCATACTCATCTTTAGCCTTACTTGGTACAACTAGTCCATAAATATTTAGGTGTAACTATAGTTACCGAATTTATAACCATCATACTCATATTTAGCCTTACTTGGTACAACTACTACATGAACACCTGAGTGTAACTCTAGTAACAGAATTTATAACCACCATACTCATCTTTAGCCTTACTTGGTACAACTACTCCATAAATACCTATTTGTAACTATAGTTACCGAATTTGTAACCACCATACTCATTTTTAGCCTTACTTGGTACAACTACTCCATAAACACCTAGGTGTAACTGTAGTTACCGAATTTATAACCATCATACTGATATTTAGCCTTACTTTGTACAACTACTCCATAAACACCAAAGTGTAACTCTAGTTACCGAATTTATAACCACCACATTCTACTTAAGCCATAAATGGTACAACTACTCCTTGAACACCTAGGTGTAACTCTAGTTACAGAATGTGTAACCCCATACTCCTCTTAAGCGTTATTTGGTACAACAACTCCACGAACACCTAGGTGTAACTATAGTTATCGAATTTATAACCACCATATTCATCTTTAGCCTTACTGTACAACTACTCCATAAACACCTAGGTGTAACTATAGTTACCGAATTTATAATCATCATACTCATATTTATCATTACTTGATACAACTACTCCATGAACACCTAGGTGTAACTCTATTTACAGAATTTATAACCACCATACTCATCTTTAGCGTTACTTGGTACAACTACTCCATAAACACATAGGTGTAACTATAGTTAAAGAAGATATAACTATCATACTCATCTTTAGCCTTACTTGGTACAACTAATCCACGAACACCTAGATGTAACTCTAGTTACCGAATTAATAACCACCGTACTCCTCTTTAGCGTTATTTGGTACATCAACTCAACGAACACCTAGGTGTAACTCTAGTTACCGAATTTATAACCACCATATTCATCTTTAGCCTTACTTGGTACAACTACTCCATGAACACCTAGGTGTAACTATAGTTACAGAATTTATAATCATCATACTAATATTTAGCCTTACTTGGTACAACTACTCCATGAACACCTAGGTGTAACTCTAGTTACAGAATTTATAACCACCATTCTCATCTTTAGCCTTACTTGTTACAACTACTCCATAAATACCTAGGTGTAACTATAGTTACCGAATTTATAACTACCATACCCATCTTTAGCCTTACTTGGAACAACTACTCCATAAACACCTAGGTGTAACTCTAGTTAACGAAGGTGTAACCCCTATACTCATCTTTAGCGTTATTTGTTACAACATCTCCACGAACACATAGTAGTAACTCTAGTTACCGAATTTGTAACCACCATACTCATCTTTAGCGTTATTTGGTACAACGACTCCATGAAAACCTAGGTGTAACTCTAGTTAGCGAATTTGTAACCCCCATACTCAGCTTTAGCTTCATTTGGTACAACATCTCCACGAACACATAGTAGTAACTCTAGTTACCGAATTTCTAACCTCCATACTCATCTTTAACGTTATTTGGTACAACAACTCCACGAAATCCTAGGTGTAACTCTAGTTACCGAATATTTAACCACCATACTTATCTTTAGCCTTACTTGGTACAACTACTCCATAAACACCTAGGTGTAACTATAGTTAACGTATGTGTATCCCCCTTACTCATCTTTAGCGTTAATTTGGACAACAACTCCACGAACACATAGGAGTAACTCTAGTTACCGAATTTGTAACTCCATACTAATCTTTAGCCTTACCTGGTACAACTATTCCACGAACACCTAGGTGTAACTCTAGTTACCGAATATGTAACCACCATACTCATCTTTAGCCTTACTTGATACAACTTCTCGATAAATACATAGGTGTAACTATAGTTACCGAATTTATAACCACCATAATCATCTTTATCCTTACTTGGTATAACTACTCCATAAACACCTAGGTGTAACTCTAGTTACAGAATTTATAACCACCATTCTCATCTTTAGCCTTACTTGGTAAAACTACTCCATGAAAACCTAGGTGTAACTCTAGTTACCGAATTTATAACCACCATACTCATCTTTAGCATTACTTGGTACAACTAGTCCATAAATATATAGGTGTAACTATAGTTACCGAATTTATAACCATCATACTCATATTTAGCCTTACTTGGTACAACTACTCCATGAACACCTGAGTGTAACTCTAGTTACAGAATTTATAACCACCATACTCATCTTTAGCCTTACTTGGTACAACTACTCCATAAACACCTTGGTGTAACTATAGTTTCCGAATTTATAACCATCATACTGATATTTAGCCTTTTTTTGTACAACTACTTCATAAACACCTAAGTGTAACTCTAGTTAACGAATTTCTAACCACCACATTCAACTTTAGCCATAAATGGTACAACTACTCCTTGAACACCTAGGTGTTACTCTAGTTAACGAATGTGTAACCCCCATACTCATGTTTAGCGTTATTTGTTACAACAACTCCACGAACACATAGGAGTAACTCTAGTTACCGAATTTGTAACCACCATACTCATCTTTAGCGTTATTTGGTACAACAACTCAACGAACACAATGGTGTAACTCTAGTTAGCGAATTTTAAATCATCATACTCATCTTTAGCCATACTTGGTACAACGACTCCATGAACACCTAGGTGTAACTCTAGTTACAGAATTTATAACCACCATACTCATCTTTAGCCTTACTTGGTACAACTACTCCAC
>NW_013949036.1:0-1197 GCF_000517525.1 Limulus polyphemus
AAACTAGAGTTACACCTATGTGTTCGTGGAGTTGTTGTACCAAATAACGCTAAAGATGAGTATGGGGGTTACACATTCGGTAACTAGAGTTACACCTAGGTGTTCATGGAGTAGTTGTATCAAGTAAGGCTAAAGATGAGTATGGTGGTTATAAATTCGGAAAAAAAGAGTTACACCTAGGTGTTCATGGAGTGTTGTACCAAGTAAGGCTAACGATGAACATGGTGGTTGTAAACTCGGTAACAAGAGCTATGGCTAGGTGTTCGTGGAGGGTTTGTACCAAATAACGTTAAAGATGACTATGGGGGTTACACATTCGGTAACTAGAGTTAAACCTAAGTGTTCATGGACTAGTTGTACCAAGTAAGGCTAAAGATGAGTATGGTGGTTATAAATTCTAAAACTAGAGTTACACCTAGGTGTTCACGGAGTAGTTGTACCAAGTAAGGCTAAAGAGGAGTATGGTGGTAATAAATTCGGTAACTAGAGTTACACCTAGGTGTTCGTGGAGTTGTTGTACAAAGTAAGGCTAAAGATGAGTATGGTGGTTATAAATTAGGTAACTAGAGTTAAAACTAGGTGTTTGTGGAGTTGTTGTAACTAGTAAGGTTAACGATGAGTATGGTTATAAATTAGGTAACTAGAGTTACACCATGGTATTCGTGTAGTTTTTGTACCAAATAACGCTAAAGATGAGTATGGTGGTTACAAATTCGGTAACTAGAGTTACACCTAGGTGTTTATGGAGTAGTTGTACCAAGTAAGGCTAAAGATGTGTATGGTGGTTATAAATTATGTAACTTGAGTCACACCTAGGTGTTCATGGATTAGTTGTACCAAATAACGCTAAAGATTAGTATGGTGGTTATAAATTAGGTAACTAGAGTTACACCTAGGTGTTCATAGAGTAGTTGTACCAAGTAAGGCTAAAGATGAGTATGGTGGTTATAAATTAGGTAACTTGAGTTAAACCTAAGT
Organism: Limulus polyphemus; assembly: GCF_000517525.1. NCBI lineage: Eukaryota > Metazoa > Arthropoda > Merostomata > Xiphosura > Limulidae > Limulus > Limulus polyphemus. Next base: position 979 of record NW_013949036.1, read on the forward strand.
GTTCATGGAGTTGTTGTACAAAGTAAGGCTAAATATGAGTTTGGTGGTTACAAATTCTGTAACTAGCGTTAAAACTAAGTGTTCATGGATTAGTTGTACCAAGTAAGGCTAAAGATGAGTATGGTGGTTATAAATTCGGAAACTAGAGTTACACCTAGGTGTTCGTGGAGTAGTTGTTCCAAGTAAGGCTAAAGATGAGTATGGTGGTTATAAATTCGG
>NW_013949037.1:0-807 GCF_000517525.1 Limulus polyphemus
AAGTAAGGCTAAAGACGAGTATGTTGGTTATAAATTCAGTAACTAGAGTTACACCTAGGTGTTCATGAAGTAGTTGTACCAAGTAAGGATAAAGATGAGAATGGTGGTTATAAATTCTGTAACTAGAGTTACACCTAGGTGTTCATGGAGTAGTTGTACAGAGTAAGGCTAAAGATGAGAATGGTGGTTATAAATTAGGTAAATAGAGTCACACCAAGGTATACGTGGAGTTGTTGTACCAAATAACGCTAAAGACGAGTATGGTGGTTATAAATTAAGTAACTAGAGTAACACCTAGGTATTTATTGAGTAGTTGTACCAAGTAAGGCTAAAGATGTGTATGGTGGTTATTAATTCTGTAACTTGAGTCACACCTAGGTGTTCATGGATTAGTTGTACCAAATAACGCTAAAGATGAGTATGGTGGTTATAAATTCGGTAACTAGAGCTACGCCTAGGTGTTCATGGAGTAGTTGTTCCAAATAAGGCTAAAGATTAATATATTTGTTATAAATTCGGAAATTGGAGTTACACCTAGGTGTTGATGGAGTAGTTGTACCAAGTAAGGCTAAAGATGAGTATGGTGGTTATAAGTTCGGTAACTAGAGTTACACCTAGGTGTTCATGGAGTGTTGTACCAAGTAAGGCTAAAGATGAATTTGGTGGTTATAAATTCGGTAACTAGAGTTAAACATAAGTGTTCATGGAGTAGTTGTACTAAGTAAGGCTAAAGATGAGTAGGATGGTTATAAATTCAGTAACTAGAGTTACACCTAAGTGTTCATGGAGTAGTTGTACCAAGTAAGA
>NW_013949038.1:0-1313 GCF_000517525.1 Limulus polyphemus
ATATCTGGTAACTGTAATGAATAGATTTATACTAGAAGATGTATTCATGAAACTAGTGTGATAGATGGTATATCTAGTAACTGTAATGGATAGATTTAACGTCAAGTACTTTGCTTTGTGTGTGGTTTAACTATGAATTTAAAAATCATAAAACATTTAATATTTTATCCTATTTTTCTGGGTCTCTTAACGCAATATTTTCATTATAAATTAAGGGCGAATAAAATATTATCTATCTATAAAATACATGTTCAACCTGTTCTTTCTGTTTTGTTTAATTGAAATGTATGTCTTTACTTGATTACGTATGGACGTCTTCAAACATGAAATAAGATACACAAATGTTAAAACTGTTGGTATATTCGTTGACAACAACCAATCATAAAATAAAACCTTAAACTAACAAATAACACACACTAAATAAAAATTCGCTCACAAGATATGCAGGTCTTTCTTTGATTCAAAGAGTTTTCGATATAAAATAAATAATAGGAAAGCAATTCTACCCACAACTAGATATACCTACTTAGGAACTACTTAGTTTCCAACGTTGTAACGAACCACTTGTTAACAAATTAGGGTATAAGCAACGCTAATGAATTACATAGATCCAAACTCAATTTCAACATTATTTAACCCTTTATTTTAACATCCCATTGGCTTTCGTGCTGAGTAATAATGTAAAAGTTGTTGAATGCTTTAAGTTAGATAACAGAGTCGTCAAACTAAACAAAGCTATGAGATTTTGTTACAAAAGCTGCAAAAGTGACTTGACAGCTACGATAACTCAAATATTTTGACCTTTTAACTCTGTGGAGATAACTTTAAAAATATTACCACCTTCACATCTCAACCATATGCAATTATGAAGTTACATCCAAAGTTGTGGTCATTCTAAAATCTTGAACACGAGAATTTCAATTTTAATGAAGATTTATAACTTTGATACAACAAGCTATGATGTTAAGAACTTGAAATCTACGATCTTGTTTCTCATAGCTATAAATACTTAAAGCATACTCACTATCCTGGATTCTCAAGGACAAAACCTTACTGTCTTGCTTCTTAGAAGTCGGTACAATTTTGAAATCAAAAATCCTTTACAAATCGGTTTAGTGTAAAGTTAATGATGATCCCATGACCCTACATTAAACAATAATAACACGAGATTATGTTACACTTTTAACAAGTAAAAACAATTCATTGTACTAAATATTATAATATGTTAATCAACACTTTTGGAGTTTTAATAAAGCCAGCTATTGAGTTAAAGTAGGAAAGGTGTAAATGTTAAAATATCTGTGTCTTCTTGC
>NW_013949039.1:0-2130 GCF_000517525.1 Limulus polyphemus
TATTGTATTAAGCTCCCAGTTTTAGCCTTGAGCCAGCTGGAGATAGGAAATAAATAGAAATTTGGCATGTTGCCCGACTGTTACCGTTCACAATAACTATGGTCAGTTTTACAGCTTGGCATGTTTCCCGACTGTTACCATTCGCAATAAATATTGTCAGTTGTACAGCACGACCTCACTAATTTAGTTAAATAATAACAAAAACATATCAAATGCATCACTGTCTTTCCATGAGACGTAAGATGAATGGTTAACTGATATAATTATAAATTTTATTACTAATCTGTCACCTCGGTGATCATTAGGCCTATTCACAGAAGTAAACGAGGCCAAATGAAGGTTGAGTTACTCCATTAGCAAGGATTTGATCTATAGTACCTGTTTTGTTGCCCAGAAAGAAATACTGTTTGTGAGACACTATAGACAACTTTAAACATCTGTAAGTTAAAGTTAAATTTAAACATGAACATTTGGGTGCTATATAAAATCAAACTCCCCTTTGTTTATAGGTTTGTGCATCAAGGTCGGTTTAGCATTATCAGAAGACATTCTAAACAACATTTCACTCGAAAAATAAATACCAAATATATTTGTGGAGCATAAAAAGTTAATATTGAGGTTTTTATATCCTACAAGGTTTCTCGTCTAAAACATTACTGGATCAAGTTTGAAAATAACTTCTTGGATAATTCAGTTATTCAAGATATATTTGATATCTATATCATTTCTTGGAATCAAGGTTTTGGAACACGTTTTCTGAGAAGCTGCCTGATGGGGAAATCTAAAGGGAGTGACAAGAAATATTTGCGTGCAATAGTCAGGAAAAAACAAGTACAAATCACAACTGCACCTCCAGTACTCCAGACATCTGGGATTTCTCTGAAGAGTAGCAATTGCAACAAGTAAGCAAAGAAAATGGAACCACTACTTCGAAGAACAGAAACTAGGATAGCCTGCTCAGATTGAAGTGCCTTTGTCAATAGAATTTGTCCGATAAAACTAAGAAACCCCAATCCGAGAATAAGCCACTGATCAAGGACACATGAGATAGAAGAAAATTCTCCAAACACAAGTGTACCAACTGTACAAACTATGACACCTATCCATCCAAAATTGAACAAAATAACTGAATGATGAACATCTTTAACCTTACGAATAACTATATATCCTAAAGAGAAAAATATTGTAGATACTAAGGCCATAGCAATACCAAAAATACGTACTCCAGTTGAAACATCGATAGATTCTTCACTTTGTAGAAACTGGAGTGGTAACTTAGTCATTAATGTAATTCCAAAAATGGTGAAAACTATCAAAATACTTTGAAACCAACCACAAGGTTCATTTAGAAAGATCCTTGCAAAAATGGTCACGAAGATCGGATCACTCAACTCGATCACAGAAACATCAGCGATGGGAAGGAAATGATAAGCATAAAACCTCAAAAATAAAGCAAATGATCCAAATATTCCGCGAAGAAATACCATAAATCTGACATTGCTTCGACCAAACGGTTCTTGTTTAGAGTGTATTAGTAACGGTAAACTAAATATAAACATTCCAAGATAAAGAAAAAAGGCCTTTTCACCTGGATGTACATTCTGTAAATGTCTCACAATAACAGCATTTAAAGAGAAAAATACGGTGGAACTTAAAGTAAAAATCACTCCTTTGAAAAGTTTGGATTTCTTATTGTTTTGGAATGCACTATTTTTTACATAAGAAGAGACTCCTGTCTCGTCGATCTCAAACTCTAGTTTTGGATCAGAGGACTCTTCTTCCAAACTGTTTCCTTCCTCTTCTGAGCAGGAGTTGCTCTGAAGGACATCATCTTGAGGGCTCTTCATCTGATCTTCTTGGTAGACTTCGAACTGCAGCGGTACTGCAAACTGTGAACAATTGTAATATTAGCCACCAGGTAATTTTACAAATACATCTATAAGACATCTTTAATGGATCTGTATTTATCCTCATGAGGTTATTAATTTCAAATTTTGAGAAAAAATTAGATATATAAATGTAATTCTCCTGTATAAGTACATTTATGCAGATAACTGTTGGAAGTCTGGAAATGACGAACAATTAAAAAGCAAGAACAAACTGAAAAGTGACAGGACATAGAAAACAAGT
>NW_013949040.1:0-1619 GCF_000517525.1 Limulus polyphemus
ATTGTTTACTTCATCCCAACTGAAATGTCCTGGACTGTGATAATGCCAAAACCTGTTGGCATGCACCACTTTTGGCTTACCTTGCAGACCACATTTTATCGGGAAAGTCACGTCTGAGAGACGATCCACTATGTCATATGGGCCTTCCCATGGAGAAGACAACTTAGGAGACTTCCCTTTGGTCTTCCTGGGATTATACAACCACACTTTGTCTCCTGGTACAAAACTAACTTCAGTAGATCTCTTATCATAAGATAACTTCATCGAATCAGCAGATGTTTTCAAGTTTGAATGCACTTGATGGGGAATATTATCCATCCTTTCCGATAACACTTTCACAAACTCTGACACATTCTCAGGCAACTCTTCATAAGGTGGGCATCCCTTATGCTTGGGTCCCTTCTTAGCACTACATGTACTGCATGTCCTGCACCATTCTTCCACATCTCGCCTCATACCTATCCAGTAAAATCTTTGTCGTAGATGACTCAATGTCTTCTTGATTCCGAGATATCCTCCTGTTAAATTATCATGGGATCAATGCAGCACAACTTCCCGTAACTTCCTTGGTATAATTGTTTGCCAAGTCGTCACTTTCCTATCTGTAGTTTCCCATCTCCGGACATAAATATCATTTTGAAGCTTCAATTGATCCCATTGTGCCCAATAGTGCTTTGTCCCAGGGCTTAGACTAGACATCTTCTCCCAAGCAGGGTGCAAAACACTTGCTTTTAGGAAATCAATCATTGGCTTCAAATCTTGATCTTTCTCCTGCTCTGCTTTAATATCGATACCTGGTTCCACTTCGTCATCACCAACTTTTTCAGTCGGATTGACTTCAGCTTGATGGCACCTAATTAGTTCAACCTCTCTTTTAACAGTTACTGGAACTTGGCCTTTGTTATTCACAAATGTCATTTTATCAAAGTTAACTACACACTTCCTCGGTAGTAGATAGTCCATTCCTAATATGCATTCGTCTTCAATGTCAGCCAAGTATACTTTGTGTCTGTCCTTCATGCCCATGAGCTCGATAGTTACCCACACTGGTCCCCACAAATCTTTTAGAATGTCCTGTCACACCATAAAGCTTCTGTATGGCTTCTGGTACTCCTTGGTGATTTAACACCTTGATGCTCACAAGGGTTTGCTGAGATGCAGAGTCTATGACAAAGTTGCACCTTTGCCCATGCAGCTTTCCTGTCACATAGACACTGTGTGTGCTTGGCATTTTACACCTAGCTGTTGGGACTTTCATGATGGTGGTTGGTGGGCATCGCTCAACACCAACCACTACTGGTCTCCTTGAGGCCGACTTGTTGGTAATATTCTTCCTACACTGGCCCCTCAAATGTCCGTGCTTTCCACAGTTCCAACAATCTTTCTGGATACCAGCCTTTCCTGCTGTGGCACCTCCCCTGTGTTGAAGTTTCCAGCATTGAGCTCTCTTGTGCCCAGGTTTGTTACAGTGCCAGCAGAGTCCCCCAAACTTCTCTGAAAGCTGACCCTTTCTGGCCTTGAATCCAGATGACTGTACCAACCTCGGTACCTCTGTGCTGGACTTAACGTAGGATTCAAATTCGAGAGCTCTGGCCATTGCATCCTGCATGGTAGAGGGG
>NW_013949041.1:0-1427 GCF_000517525.1 Limulus polyphemus
TCACACCATAAAGCTTCTGTATGGCTTCTGGTACTCCTTCGTGATCTAACACCTTGATGTTCACAAGGGTTTGCTGAGATGCAGAGTCTATGACAAAGTTGCACCTTTGGCCATCTAGCTTTCCTTTCACATAGACACTGTGTGTGCTTGGCATTTTATACCTAGCTGTTGGGACTTTCAAGATGGGGGTTGGTGGGGGTCGCTCAACACCAACCACTACTGGTCTCCTTGAAGCCGACTTGTTGGTAATATTCTTCCTACACTGGCTCTTCAAATGTCCGTGCTTTCCACAGTTCCAACAACCTTTCTGGATACCAGCCTTTCCTGCTGTGACACCTCCCCTGTGTTGAAGTTTCCAGCATTGAGCTCTCTTGTGCCCAGGTTTATTACAGTGCCAGCAAAGTTCCTCAAACTTCTCTGAAAGCTGACCTTCTCTGGCCTTGAAACCAGATGACTGTACCAATCTCGGTACCTCTGTGCTGGACCTAACGTAGGATTCAAATTCGAGAGCTCTGGCAATTGCATCCTGCATGGTAGAGGGGTGTGCTTGCTTCACTTGTATCTTAAGTTGTGGACTGTCCAAGGCATCTACGAACTGATCTCTCAGCAACAACTTGAGGAGATCGGGTGGTGCAGTTGGGTAGGCCTTGAGTGCCATGCTCTCCAAGTCCTGTGCCAGCTCTTGCAGTCTCTCCCCTTTAGCACGGACTCTCGTCCTGAACCTGGCCCTGTAGACTTCTGATTGGTTTTGGGTTCCATACCTGAGTTCTAGAGCCGACACCAGTGTTTTATAGTTGTGTCTGTCGGCTGCTGTCAACTGTCCAAGTATTTCCAGTGGTTGTCCCTTCAAGCTCGTTGCCAGATATACAGTTTTCTGTTCCTCTGTCCATCCATTCATCTCTGCCAGTAGCTCAAATTGTGCTCAAAATGCTTCCCACGGTGCCTTCCCATCGAATTCCTGTGGCTTCCTTCGCACTGGATCACTCCTATTACTGATATTCATATCTGGGATGTGACTTCTTACGGGACTGTATATGTCTGCATTAGGGTTTAGCTGCGGGCTCTGTAAGGGGCTTGCCATTGTCTGGGGCTGATTAAGTCGATGGTCAATGTATCCTCCTTGTGTAACAGACAATAAATCGTTCTTTAACGTATCTAATTCGCTTTTAAATTTACTAATGTTTTCCATTTGTACTTCTTGCCACTGTTGTTGACTTTCCTGTAGTTGCTGCTGACTTTCTTCCTGTTTCGTTTCTTGTTCCAGTTGCCACTGCTGTAATTTTTCTTCTTGTTTCTTTTCTCGTTCTTCTTGTTTCTTTTCTTTTTCCTCTAACAACTGGTGTAATTTCTCTTATTGTTTCTTTTCTCGTTCTTCTTGTTTCTTTTCTTTTTCCTCTAACAGCTGGTGTAATTTCTCTTCTTGTTTC
>NW_013949042.1:0-1734 GCF_000517525.1 Limulus polyphemus
TGAAAGCTCCTCTTCCAGAATATCACTAATCCACTATACACAAAGGGGTGCTGGGCAGCATCAATTGGAAGAATGTTCTAGCCAACTACATATGTTACACTATTGGTTTAAGACTGTGTTACGACAGCAGAAGTCACGCGACGCTGGAAGCATGCACGATGGAGTTTCTAGAAGGATCATGACTGTTCTTGGCAACTCTAGTCTTTTCTAGTCGCCCTCTATATTAGTATATAAACCCGGCAAATAAACCGGAGATGTAATTAGCAGATAGGGAGACATAGAGATAGATAATAGAGTCAAGTCGTAAGTAAATTGCGTGAATAGTTGTGAATTATAGCGTGTGTTTAAGTTAAAGTGACTCTGGAAATTAAGTGTATTGCAAAGTTGTATTGAGCAAGAATAAACTAGTTTTGTTTAAGAAAGGACTTGTATCGCTGAAGTTCTTTGGAAAGAATTTTTACTGGAAATTAACAAACGAACAGAGACGTAACAACTGCATTCGAATATCGAGTGACGTTCACAATGCAATGTCAAAAGGCACACCAATACTAATGTCTGCTCACACTAATATATCACCAAGTGCGAGACTTTACTCGTGAAGTTGACATTAAATCTGATCTCGAACATTATCCTAATATGGGTATGTTTCATTTGTGGCTGCGGGCGAAGAATGACTTGTTTGTAAAAAAATACATTCTTCTACATGTTCTTCAGTTCACATGTCACGCTGATCTGATCGTTTGAGTCGCTGGGAAAGCTAAGGCCCAACTTGTGCATCGAGTCCATATTGTCAGTTAACGAAATGTTATCGTCAATAATTCATGTTCTCCAACTCACTGTCTAACTATTTAGTGGTTTTAAAGAAATTCCACATCCTGTAAACCAATTATAACTACCGTGAAGCATCTTTTTATGGTGGGCATGTTTCTAGTCGACTTACTGTTCTTCAAATCATGGACATTTCCTAATGTTATTTTGTTTGTCTTAGGCATGTTTATTATCAGTCTAGATATCTTTATGCACTCTGCTACTCATATTATAAAAGAGAATATAATATTTCTTCTTACGACAGCCGAAGTCACGTGACGCTGCTGGCGTATTGACGCTGGTGGCCTGTGTAAGGAATTTCTCGAATGATCATGAATTTCCTAGTGTGTTCGAGACGCCCTCTTCTTTAGTATATAAGTCTGGCAGAGAAGACAGCGAGAGATATATAATTAAAGAAGCGAACAGTAGTGACGGTAAGTAAAGTGTGTGAATCATTGTGATTTATAGAGTGTATTATTAAAAGTTGTTAAGTTTAAAGTGACGAGAAACGTATTGACTGTGGAATTACTGTGTGCTAAAAGTTTGTATCGAGAAAGAATAAACTAGTTTTAATCAATAAAGGTCTTGTATCGCTGAAGTTATGCCCTGAAAGGAAATAATGAATCTCATTGACATTACTTAACAACAGTAGTTGTGTCTAGTCACAGCTAGAGTATAGAAAACTCTGACTGTCACCTTTATTATTTAGAGCAGAACGAACTATTCACTTATTTTAAAATTGTTGTGAATTAAACTAAATGTATTATTTGAACTTGAATGTGAACAACTCTAAGAGAAAATAGAAACGAGAAGAGCAATAATTACTGTTGGAACCTCATATTTATTACTACTGAAACAGTAAAGCTACTATCGCTCAGTAACTGTTTCTAGAAGCATATTAAGTTGGTGGTAAAAAAATAAATAATT
>NW_013949043.1:0-1925 GCF_000517525.1 Limulus polyphemus
TGTGTTGGATACTAATGCTCGAGGATATCGCTTAGAGCATTTTCCGTCTATCATGCATGGTGAATTTGGATTCAGTGTACCACAAAGTCCATGTATCATTTTTTTCGTCACAACTTCATGCAAATCCTTATCGACGTCGGCATCGGGTATTTCAGCGCATATTACATCGTCGATTTCGTTTGAAGTGATTTTGTTATAGAGCCAGATTAGTATATGTTCGTGTGGCAATCCTCTCTTTTACCATTCCACTGAGTACATCCAGCAGTGCACAGACCCAAACACTTCATGTTTTACCATGAAATCGATCAGTGATTTCAGCTTCTGTCTGAAAATACGTGCTGTGATGTCATGCCTATCCACCGGCGATTGCCCAGGAAGTAAGAGCTGTTGTATATTGTCCCATGCTGGATTGCATGTGAATGTAATGAATAGGTCTGGACGCCCGTAGTGACGAACATACTCAATTGAATCTTGAGCGTACTAATACATATGACGTGGACTGCCTGTATATGAAAACGGCAAAATCGTTAGTCTTCCAACATTAGTTGTATTACCGTCATTTACAACTGCATCTCGCAAATGAACGTATTCTTCAGAGCGAAGCTTGGTCTGATTCAAACGGGTGAATATCAAACGTTCTGTTTCGATTTTTGCATACATATCTAAGATGTATTGGTGAAACAATGGACGGCATTTCAAAATGGGATTGTCTTCATTCTCTCGAATCATTAACTGGTATGAATAATAGTTCATTGCGCTGCATTTCATATTTGTTTCTTCTCCACTGACTGGATTTATCATCTTAACGTTGAAGTGATATCCATCGGCACCATCCCAAAAAATGATTGGATATTACAGGGCATCGTGGCATCGATGAGTTTCTGCAACTTTTGTCAATTGATCGTTTCTCCGATGAAGAACAATATCTCTAGGTTGGAATTGATCTCCGACTATAACAATTGCTACTTCGTCTATAGTTGGAGCATTGAATCTTCGCACATGTCCTCCAGCAGGCGTTTTGTCAGTATGAATAACAATCTTGTGTGTATCAGATGGCATCATGTCAATTGCTGTTTTGAACAAACGCACTAAATTGTTTTTTTCGTGAAGAAGCTCTTGCAGTTGGGAAACGATGAACATTTTTATGCCGGTAGAAATTCCGCAGCGTGCATTCAATTCATCATTGCCATCACCGATGAAATACATTTGTAGGAATTTATGTTGACCATCTGGGAATGGAAGCAAGGAGCCGGCTTTATGATGAATTTGTCCTTTCACTTTGAAAGTTGGCATGAATTGAGCTGTTACGATTTCTGCGCCAAACGATGTCATTTGGAATCATTAGTTGTATTTCCTGATGTTAGATAGGAAATGCTTTGATTCGGAGATATATCCGGCAAGCAAAGTTTTTAATGGCTCTGGCGGTTGTTCAAGTTGAAGCAGTTTAATTTTTCCGGCGGCGCAACACATTCCTTTCGTTTCTCCATTAAATTTCAGAGCCTTGCAACAAGGACACACTTCAGTCATAGTGCCGATGACATGCCGGCTCAAACTATAATCATCAGCTGGGTTGTACCGGAATGCAAGGCGATTGTAGTCGCGTGATTGCTGAGCACGGAGTCGTGTTTGACGCTGAGGCTGAGAGTGGCTGAAAGACGTCAACGAGAAACAGCAGGCGTTCTGCAGCTTCAGATCTGCTTCGTTCTCAACAGAATGAACGCGACAAAAGAATGGCTCAAATACGTGCCGAGGAAGCAGCAGAACGACGTGCAGCCAGACTTGAGGATGCACGGTTGCGAGCACGACGATCTGCTGCTTCCTCGGCATGTATTTGAGCCATTCTTTGTCTGTTTCGCTCGTTCGCTGATGCCCGTTCTTCCTCAGTTTGATTTGCAATTACTTGTCGCACTGCTTCCGCTCCGCGA
>NW_013949044.1:0-2387 GCF_000517525.1 Limulus polyphemus
TAAATGAAATAGTTCTAGTTGGAGATTTTAACTGTACACTTAATCCGACAAGAGACAAAATAGGAGGTAACCCAATTAAAAAGGACCCGGATGCAAAGCCATTACAGGATTTAACTGAAAGTTTTCAATTAAACGGGGTATGGCGGCAGCTGGAAAAAGATAACCCAGGAATAACATTTTGGAGCTATAATGGAGTGGGAAGTAGACAAGATAGATTTTATGTATCCAAGTCCTTACTCGACAAGACTGAAAAAAATAATTGTCACTCTGATAGGGAGTCATAATAATTATGTTAGTGAAAACCACTATGTAACAGTTAGAATTAGAATAGGCAAGACACAAGAAAGAGGTAGGGGGATATTGGAAACTTAACGTATCTCTGTTAGCACTATGCTATCGGAGCTATGTGACGCCACACAATACAACACTGACTGGTGGGAAAACCTTAAAACCAGGACAGCGTCTAAGTTCCAATATCTAGGAAAGGAAGTAGCGAAAGAGATTAGAAGTAAGATCCATAAATTAGAAAGACACATGACTAGTTTAGCACGATTTGCTAATGGAGACTCCAATTTCATGGAGTCGATAGGAATGATTAAGCAAGAATTAGACCAACTATATGAAGAAAGATCAGAAAGCTTTAGGAAATAAGCAGGAATAAGGAATATTGAAGGAGAAGAAAACTTTTACAGACAGATTAAAACTAGAATGAATAAATCATGAATGACAGAACTTTAGAATAAAGAAGAACAGGTATTAACAGATAGAAAAGAAATAGAAAATATAACTATAGACTACTACAAGGAACTATATAGCACTAAAGAAATAGATAGAGGTAAGTGGGAGGATGTGACTAAATATCTTCCCACACTTCCGAAGAAAGCAGAATACTTATAAAAAGCAGTAACAATAGAAGAAGCAGAAATAGCAATGAAAGTTTAGGCAAGAAAAAAGTACCAGGGCCAGACAGACTCCCAGTAGAGTTCTATGAACAGTTCTGGCATATAATATGAAAACCTTATGTTGAAATGCTAAATAATAGTTTAATAAATAATAGATTACCACCTTCATTCAAAGAAGGTATAATCAGCTTGTAGTGTAAGAAAGATTCTTCAGATCTGATTAAAGATTATAGACCTCTTACACTCAGCAATGTTGACTATAAAATATTTACAAAATGTATAAACAGTAGATTAATAACCATGCTAGGTAAGCTAATTAAGTCATCGCAGACATCCACAGTCCCTGGAAGAGACATGCTATTTAATGTTATCATGCTCAGGGACATCATACAAACATCAAACCATAAGGGCTCCCCTGCTTGTGTGATTTCGCTCGATCAGGAGAAAGCCTTTGACAGGATAAACCATAGTTTATGTATTAAACAAATATGGTATACCTAAAGAACTAATAAAATGGATAAAACTCATACAGCAACATATCAGCAAAAATGAATATAAATGGACATATTACAGACAGTTTTGACATAGAACTGGAGTAAGACAAGGATTTCCCCTCTGCCCCACACTATACGCACTAGTCATTGAATGTTTCTTTGCTAGTGTAAACTCGGATCCTGAAATAGTCGATGTTCACATCCCGGGTAATTACGCCATCCAGCAAAACTGCCTTGCACATATTGATGACGTAACCCCAACACTGACAACCAAAGAATCCATCTCCAAATGTCTAAAAACACTCAACAGCTTCTGTAGTGCAAGTGGCTCCAAAGTTAATAATTAAAAATCCAAAGGATTCTGGTTAGGTAGATGGAAAATCATTTCTGATCCTCCACCTAATATTACTATTATTACAAAAGTCCCATAAAAATATTAGGTATCTGGTTAGGTTCATACGACCCAACCATATATAACTGGCAATTAAAACTTAAAGAAGCATCAGAAAAAATAAATGAATGGAAAGATAATGAATTATCAATGTTGGCAAAAGCTCAGGCAATAAGGCAGATAATTTACCCCAACTTAGTTTACTTAGGTAGAACACTACCTGCTGGGTAAATAGAACTAAAAAGAGAAATCAAATAGTTTATCAGTCTATATGGAATTATATGGTCGAACGCCTCTCCAGAGAAGTAGTCAGCCTTCCTGCAAATTAAGGGGGGTTAGGACTGCCCAATTTCAGTAGATACCTAATAGCAGTAAGTATAGCCAATACAAGTAAAATCACGGGGTCTGTACACAACTGTGTATTGTTTTACAACAACACAGTTGGATTCAGCGCCAAGTACTTTAAAGAAAAATGAAAGCCACAAGTACTACGAGCCGATAAACCTCCTACATATTTAAGTACAGTAATCGAAACAGAAAAAATGCTAGTCAAAGATAAACCTCAAATTAAAGTATATAATATATCTATAGAAAAAATAC
>NW_013949045.1:0-1285 GCF_000517525.1 Limulus polyphemus
CGCCAAAGCCGGTTGGCATGCACCACCTTTGGCTTACCTCGCCCACCACATTTTATTTGGAAAGTCACGTCTGAGAGACGATCCACTAGGTCGTATGGGCCTTCCCATGGAGAAAACAAGTTAGGAGACTTCCCTTTGGTCTTCCTGAGATTATACAACCACACCCTGTCTCCTGGTACAAAGCTGATTTCAGTAGATCCCTTATCATAAGATAACTTCATCGAATCAGCAGACGTTTTTAATTTTGAATGCACTTGATGGTGAATATCATCCATCCTTACCGATAACACTTTCACAAACTCTGACACAGTTTCAGGCAACTCTTCATAAGGTGGGCGTCCTGTTAACAGATCCACTGGCAACCGAAGTTCCCGACCAAACATCAACTTTGCTGGAGTGTATCTAGTGGTTTCATGCTCTGTGGTCCTATAGGCCATCAAAAGTGGAGGGAGTAAAACATCCCAGTCAGCTTTGTGGCTATTCCAAAACTTTGCCATTTCCTCTCCAAGTGTCCAGTTGTACTTTTCTACCATCCCATCAGACTGTGGGTGAAGTGGCGTTGTTCTAGTCTTTCGTATGCCAAACAACTTGCAGCATTCATGGAACACAGCTGATTTCAAGTTACGGCATTGATCTGAATGCAGTTCGTATGGCATACCAAATCTGAAGAAGAAATCACTAATAGCCGAAGCTACAGTTGTAGCTTTCTGATTTGGTATTGCATATGCCTCAGGCCACTTAATAAAATAAACTATCAACACACAAATTCACTTGTTTCCAGCACGAGTTTGTGGGAGTGGACCAGCAATGTTAACGGCTACTCTTTCCATTGGTGCACCAACTTGATATAACTTCATTGTAGCACGTCCCTTATGCTTGGGTCCCCTTCTAGCACAACATGTACTGCATGTCCTGCACCATTCTTCCACATCTTGCCTCATACATATCCAGTAAAATCTCTGTTGTAGGTGACTCAATGTCTTATTAACTCCGAGATGTCCTCCTGTTAAATTATCATGGGATTGATGCAGCACATCTTCCCGTAACTTTCTCGGTATAACCGTTTGCCAGGTCGTCACTTTCCCATCTGCAGTTTCCCATCTCCAGAGAAGAATACCGTCTTCAAGCTTCAACTGGTCCCATTGTACTCAATAGTTCTTTGTCACTGGCCTTAGGCTAGACACCTTCTCCCAAGCAGGGCGCAAAGCACTTGCTATTAGAAAACCAATTATTGGCTTCAAATCTTGGTCTTTCTTCTGTTCTGCTTTGATATCTATATTTGGTT
>NW_013949046.1:0-1447 GCF_000517525.1 Limulus polyphemus
TTTCTAGAAAATAGGTGGCGTGACACTAGTCACGTGACCTCGCTGACGCAACACTGCCCCCTCTTTAGTATTGTTCGTCCCGAACAATAGCCACATACAATAAACCAATAACAATTAACAATAACTTAATTAAATGTACAGAATTACAATCACAAAATTACAATTCAACAAAGTCTCTTAATTTTACGGGACGTATCTACTTCCATACTGGTCTTCGTCTCGTTGGCTTCTGCTTCATGTGGGGGTTCATCTGCTTCATCAGTAAATGTCCTATCATCGGTAACAGTCACATCAGTGGTAGTAACTTCATCAAGAGCTTCATCGTTTCCCTTCTCAAAACTGAGTAGAGTTTCTTCTTCGACGGTGGCTTCTTCAGGTGGCACATCTTCAGCAGCGTCATTTGTTCTGTTGTCCAATTCGTCCCAACTGAAATGTCCTGGACCGTGATAATGCCAAAGTCTGTTGGCATGCACCACTTTTCGTTTACCTTGCTGACCACATTTTATTCGGAAAGTCACGTCTGAGAGACGATCCACTATGTCATATGGCCCTTCCCATGGAGAAGACAACTTAGGAGGCTTCACTTTGGTCTTCCTGGGATTATACAACCATACCTTGTCTCCGGGTGCAAAGCAGACCTCAGTAGATCTCTTATCATAAGTTAACTTCATCGAATCAGCAGACGTTTTCAAGTTTGAACGCACTTGATGGTGAATATCATCCATCCTTTCCGATAACACTTTCACAAACTCTGACATATTCACAGGCAACTCTTCATAAGGTGGGCGTCCCGTATGCTTGGGTCCCCTTTTAGCACTACATGTAATGCATATCCTGCACCATTCTTCCACATCTCGCCTCATACCTATCCAGTAAGATCTTTGTCGTATTTGACTCAATGTCTTCTTGATTCCGAGATGTCCTCCTGTTAAATTATCATGGGATTGGCGCAGCACAACTTCCCGTAACTTCCTCGGTATAACCGTTTGCCAAGTCGACAATTTCCCATCTGTAGTTTCCCATTCTCCGGAGAAGAATACCATCTTCAAGCTTTAACTGGTCCCATTGCGCCCAATAGTTCTTTGTCACAGGGCTTAGACTAGACACCTTTTCCCAAGGAGGGCACACAACACTTGCTTTTAGAAAACCAATCATTGGCTTCAAATCTAGATCATATTTCTCCTGCTCTGCTTTAATATCTATACTAGGTTCCACTTTGTCATCATCAACTCTTTCAGTCGGCTTGACATCAGCTTGAAAACACCTAATTATTTCAACCTCTCTCTTAACAGTTACCGAAACTTGGCCTTTGATGTTCCCAAACGTCATTTTATCAAAATCAATTACAAACTTCCTTGGTAGTAGATAGTCCAATCCTAATATGCATTGATCTTCAATGTCAGCCAAATATACTTTCTGTCCTTTATGCCCATCAGCTCGATAGTTA
>NW_013949047.1:0-868 GCF_000517525.1 Limulus polyphemus
ATTCATACCTACCTTGTTTCTGTACATTTTGGCATTGCCATCCCCACAACATTATTTTTTTTTCAAAATGTTTTTATTACGTGTTTTTAACTAGTTTATATCCCAATATTTAGCTGCTAGTCTAGGAATTATTGTTGTTGTTTTTTCTATTTCCACTCTGAACTGTATCTCTATCTTTTCAGGTGGTGCACGAATTCTACAAACGTTTCTGTAATGTTGCGATATGTAGGCATATCATATGTTTTCTACCTGCTTTAGTGACAGAGAAATTGTTTCAATTTTTTTAGTTACCTTCTATGCAGTTTTAACTTAAGTACGTAGTCCAGAAAGCCGATGAGATTATGTTTTCTAGTTGCTTTGTTCTCTACAGTACATAATGTCTTGTTATGTCTCTGTTCGTTGGTTAATTTTCCATCGAAATTCTTTCCGAGAAACTTCAGCAATACAAGTCCTTTCTTAAATAAAACTAGTTGATTCTTTCTAAAAACAACGTTGCAGTACACGTAAATTCCACAGTCAGTTTAACTTAAACAAACGCTATAAATCACAACGAACGATTCACGCATTTTACCACGCTTGACTCAATTGTCTGTCTTTATCTCTGTCTGTAATTCAATTCCATTGTTGCCGTCACTTCGCAACGGTCTTATATATTATAAAAGCATACATCTCGTCTCTTCGTGAATCTTCTAGAAACTCATCACGTGTTACTAGCGTCACGTGACTTCCGCTGTCGTAACACTGCCCTTTCCTTAGTATTGTTCGTCCCGAACAATAGCCGCTTAAATTAAACCAATAAATAATTAACAATAAATTATTTAAATGTACAGAATTTACAAACACAAAAATTAAAATTCAACAAAGTCTC
>NW_013949048.1:0-1521 GCF_000517525.1 Limulus polyphemus
CACCTAGTAAGGCTAAAGATGAGTATAGTGGTTACAAATTCGGTAACTATAGTTATACCAAGATGTTCATGGAGTAGTTGTACCAAGTAAGACTAAAGTTGAGTACGGTGGTTATAAATTCAGTAATTAGAGTTACACCTAGGTGTTCATAGAGTAGCTGTACCAAGTAAGGATAAAGATGAGTATGGTGGTTATAAATTCGGTAACTAGAGTCACACCTAGGTGTTCGTGGAGTGTTTGTACCAAATAACGATAAAGATGAGTATGATGGTTACAATTACGGTACTATAGTTACACCTAGGTGTTCGTGGACTTGTTGTACCAAAAAACACTAAAGATGAATATGGTGGTTATAAATTCGGTAACTAGAGTTACACCAATTATTTATGGAGTAGTTTTACCAAGTAAGGCTAAAGATGAGTATAGTGGTTATAAATTCGGTAACTAGAGTTACACCTAAGTGTTCGTGGAGTAGTTGTACCAAGTAAGGCTAAAGATGAGTATGGTGGTTATTAATTCTTTAACTAGAGTTACACCTAGGTGTTCATGGAGAAGTTGTACCACGTAAGGCTAAAGATGAGTATTATGGTTATAAATTCTATAACTAGAGTTACACCTAGGTGTTCATGGAGTAATTGTACCAAGTAAGGCTAAAGATGAGTATAGTGGTTATAAATTCGGTAACTAGAGTTACACCTAAGTGTTCGTGGAGTAGTTGTGCCAAGTAAGGCTAAAGATGAGTATAGTGGTTATAAATTCGGTAACTAGAGTTACACCTAAGTGTTCGTGGAGTAGTTGTACCAAGTAAGGCTAAAGATGAGTATGGTGGGTATAAATTCGGTAACTAGTGTTACACCTAGGTATTTATGTAGTAGTTGTACCAAGTAAGGCTAAACATGATTATGATGGTAATAAATTCGGTAACTAGAGTTACATCTAAGTGTTCGTGGAGTTGTTGTACCAAATAACGCTAAAGATGAGTATGGTGGTTTCAAATTCAGTAACTAGAGTTACACCCAGGTGTTCGTGGAGTTTTTGTACTAAATAACTCTAAAGATGAGTATGGTAGTAATAAATTCCGTAACTATATTTACACCTAGGTGTTTATGGAGTAGTTGTACTAAGTAATGCTAAAGATGAGTATGGTGGTTATAAATTATTTAACTAGAGTTACTCCTAGGTGTTCATGGAGTAGATGTACCAAATAAGGCTAAAGATGAGTATGGTGGTTATAAATTCTATAACTAGAGTTACACCTAGGGGTTCATGGAGTACTTGTACCAAGTAAGGCTAAAGATGAGTATAGTGGTTATAAATTCGGTAACTAGAGTTACACTTAGGTGTTCGTCGAGTTGTTGTACCAAATAACGCTAAAGATTAGTATGGTGTTTATAAATTCGGTAACTATAGCTACACCTAAGTGTTTGTGGAGTAGTTGTACCAAGTAAGGCTAAAGATCAGTATGGTGGTTATAAATTTGGTAACTACAGTTACACCTAGAAGTTCGTGTAGTTATTGTCC
>NW_013949049.1:0-1339 GCF_000517525.1 Limulus polyphemus
CGCACAACACTCGCTTTTAGAAAATTAATCATTGGCCTCAAATCCTGGTCTTTTTCCTGTTCTGCCTTGATATCTATATTTGGTTCCATTTCATCATCATCAACTTTTTCAGTTGGCTTGACTTCAGCCCAATGACACCTAATTAGTTCAACCTCTCTTTTGACAGTTACCGGAACTTGGGCTTTGTTGTTCCCAAACACCATTTTATCAAAATCAATTACAAACTTTCTTGGTAGTAGATAGTCCAATCCTAATATGCATTCGTCTTCAATGTCAGCCAAGTATACTTTCTGTCTGTCCTTTATGCCCACGAGCTCAATAGTTACCAACACTGGTCCCCACGACCTTGTAGAATGTCCCGTCACACCATAAAGCTTCTGTATGGCTTCTGGTACTTCTTCGTGATCTAACACCTTGATGCTCACAAGGGTTTGCTGAGACGCAGAGTCTATGACAAAGTTGCACCTTTGGCCATCCAGCTTTCCTGTCACACAGACACTGTGTGTGCTTGGCATTTCACACCTAGCTGTTGGGACTTTCAAGATGGGGGTTGGTGGGCGTCGCTCAACATCAACCACTACTGGTCTCCTTGAAGCCGACTTGTTGGTAACATTCTTCCTACACTGGCTCCTCAAATGTTCGTGCTTTCCACAGTTCCAACAACTTTTCTGGATACCAGCCTTTCCTGCTGTGACACCTCCCCTGTGTTGAAGTTTCCAGCATTGAGCTCTCTTGTGCCCAGGTTTATTACAGTGCCAGCAAAGTCCCTCAAACTTCTCTGAAAGCTGACCTTTTCTGGCCTTGAATCCAGATGACTGTACCAACCTCGGTACCTCTGTGCTAGACTTAACGTAGGATTCAAATTCGAGAGCTCTGGCCATTGCATCCTGCATGGTAGAGGGGTGTGCTTGCTTCACTTGTATCTTAAGTTGTGGACTGTCCAAGACATCTATGAACTGATCCCTCAGCAACAACTTGAGGAGATCGGGTGGTGCAGTTGGGTAGGCCTTGTGTGCCATGCTCTCCAAGTCCTGTGCCATGCTCTCCAAGTCCTGTGCCAGCTATTGCAGGCTCTCCCATTTAGCACGGACTCTCGTCCTGAACCTGGCCCTGTAGACTTCTGACTGGTTTTGGGTTCCGTACCTGAGTTCTAGATCCGACACCAGTGTTCTATAGTTGTGTCTGTCGGCTGCTGTCAACTGTCCAAGTATTTCCAGTTGTCCCTTGAAGCTCGTTGTCAGATATACAGCTTTCTGTTCCTCTGCCCATCCATTCATCTCTGCCAGTAACTCAAACTGTGCTCTATATGCTTCCCACGGTGCCTTCCCATCGAATTCCT
>NW_013949050.1:0-1072 GCF_000517525.1 Limulus polyphemus
GAAGCTAAGCTTACAGTCAAAGATAAGCCCCAAGAACTTTGCCTCAGGGACCACACGAATGACTATATCGCCGAGACGGAGCTCGGGGTGGAGACCCCGTTGGCAGCAAAAATGCATACAAACGGTTTTAGAAAAAGAGAGTTTAAAACCATTTGCAGTGGCCCATGTCAACAACTGATTGAGGACAGTCTGAAGCTCCCGCTCAATAAACCTCATGTTCAACGACTGGCACGAGATGTGGAAGTCGTCGACATAGAGCCCATTTGCAACAGTCGGAGGAAGATTTGTAGTGATGGCATTAATTTTAATACTAAAAAATGTGACACTCAAGACACAGCCCTGAGGGACTCCAAGTTCCTGTGGGATAGAACGAGAAAGAGTGGAACCCACACGGACTTGGAATCGCCTGTTCAGTAAAAAATTGCGGATAAAAATTGGTAAATGGCCACGCAACCCATAGGAGTGGAGGTCCTGCAAAATTCCATACCTCCATGTAGTGTCATAAGCCTTCTCAAGATCGAAGAACACAGAAACAAAGTGTTCTCTCTTGAGAAAGGCTTCCCTGATCGACGTTTCAAGTCGAATCAGATGGTCCATGGTGGATCGCTGTCGACGGAATCCACATTGGGTGGGTGAGAAGATCATGTTTGATTCCAGGAACCAAACAAGACGAGCATTAACCATCCTCTCTAGAACCTTACAAAGACAACTAGTCAAAGCGATGGGACGATAATTAGAAGAAATATTGGGATCCTTTCCAGGTTTGGAGAAAGGGAGGACAATAGCCTGGTGCCAAGCATCTGGAAAAATATGTTCCTGCCAGATCCGGTTAAAAATAACCAGAAGAATAACAAGAGAGGCAGGAGAGAGATGGCGCAACATCTCATAATGAACATCATCAGGTCCGACCAATGTACTGCCAGATCGATGAAGAGCAAGTTTGAGTTCCACCACCGTAAAGGGGCGATTATAATCATACAGACGATCGGCCCGAAAAGAAAGAGGCGATCGCTCTGCTCGAGACTTTATGGCCAAGAAGGCAGGGGAAGAAACAGAAGTGCTAGATGCACGA
>NW_013949051.1:0-1560 GCF_000517525.1 Limulus polyphemus
AACACTCCATGAACACCTAGGTGTAACTCTAGTTACCGAATTTATAACCACCATACTCATCTTTAGCCTTACTTGGTACAACTATTCCTTAAACCCCTAGGTGTAACTCTAGTTACAGAATTTATAACCTCCATACTCATCATTAGCCTTACTTGGTACAACTACTCCATGAACAGTTAGTTTTAACTTCAATTACCGAATTTATAACCACCATATTTATATTTAGCTATACTTGGTACAACACTCCATGAACACCTAGGTGTAACACTACTTACCGAATTTATAACCCCCATACTCATCTTTAGCGTTATTTGGTACAACAACTGCACGAACACCAAGGTATAACTCTAGTTACCGAATTTGTAACCACAATACTCATCTGTAGCGTTATTTGGTACAACAACTCCACGAATACGTAGGTGTAACTCTAGTTACCGAATTTATAACCTCCATACTCATCTTTAGCGTTATTTGATACAACAACTCCACGAACACCTAGGTAAAACTGTAGTTACCGAATTTGTAACCACCATACTTATCTGTAGCGTTATTTGGTACAACAAGTCCACGAATACCTAGGTGTAACTCTAGTTACAGAATTTATAACCACCATCCTCATCTTTATCCTTACTTAGCACAACTAATCCATCAACACCTAGGTGTAACTCTAGTTACCGAATTTATAACCACCATATTCATCTTTAGCCTTACTCGGTACAACTACTTCATGAACACCTAGGTGTAACTCTAGTTACCGAGTTTATAACAACCATATTCATCTTTAGCCTTACTCGGTACAACTATTCCATAAACATTTTGTTGTAACTCTAGTTACAGAATTTATAACCTCCATAACTCATCTTTAGCCTTACTTGGTACAACTACTCGATGAACACTTAGTTTTTACTCTAATTACCGAATTTATAACCACCATATTCATCTTTAGCGTTATTTGGTACAACAATTCCACGAATACCTAGGTGTAACTCTAGTTACCTAATTTATAACCATACTCATCGTTAACATTACTTGGTACAACTACTCCATCAACACCTACGTGTTACTCTAGTTTCCGAATTTATAACCACCATACTCATCTTTAGCCTTACTTGGTACAACTACTCCATAAACACCTAGGTGTAAATCTAGTTACCGAATTTGTAACCACCATACTCATCTATAGCGTTATTTGGTAAAACAACTCCACGAATACCTAGGTGTAACTCTAGTTACAGAATTTATAACCACCATACTCATCTTTAGCCTTACTTGGCACAACTACTCCATGAACACCTAGGTATAAATACAGTTACCGAATTTATAACCACCATTCTCATCTTTAGCGTTGTTTGGTGCAACAGCTCCACGAACACCTAGGTGTAACTCAAGTTACCGAATTTATAACCACCATATTCATCTTTAGCCTTACTCGGTACAACTACTCCATAATCACTTAGTTGTAACTCTAGTTACAGAATTTATAACCTCCATACTCATCTTTAGCCTTACTTGGTACAACTACTCCATGAACACTTAGGTTTAACTCTAATTAACGAATAT
>NW_013949052.1:0-1187 GCF_000517525.1 Limulus polyphemus
AACTGGGACATTTCCTCATCAAAAGTTGTTGCAAATACAATGACATCATCCAGGTACACTAGGGCTATCCTCCATTGTAGGCCTTCCAACACTCTATCCATCAGTCTCTCAAATGTTGCTGGAGCATTACTAAGCCCAAATGGCATCACTCTGTATTACCAGAGACCTTGGACATAACTAAATGCTGTCTTAGGTTTATCTGCTTCAGCCAATTTTTACTTGATGGAAACCAGACTTTAAGTCCAGAGTTGAAAACCACCTGGCTCCACATTGGGCATCAAGAGTATCATCAATTCTTGGCAGTGGGTATGAGTCCTTTTCAGTTATACTGTTAAGAGCCCTGAAGTCCACACAGCAACGTTGGGTCCCATCCTTCTTCTGAACTAACACGACAGGAGCTGACCAGGGACTATCTGATTTCTCGATTATCCTTTCCTTAATTAGACCATCCATGACCTTCTCTATCTCTTGTCGCTTTGCTGGAGCTATTCTCCTCGGAGGGATCTTTATTTAACGGTGATTGCCTGTGTTTATTCTGTGCTCTACAAGGTTTGTGCAGCCGAGGTCATGATCTCCTTTCGAAAAGACGTCGGCATAATTTGCCAAAGGTTCTTTTACCTGAAGAGCCTGTGATGATGCCAAATGGATTATGCTCTTCTTATAGAGGTCAGTTAAATGTTCTGGAAGTGTATGTCCTTTCTTTACAGTTGTATTTCTTACTTTAACATTGACTGGCTCTACCTCCTGGCACACACCCAACAATGCCCCTTCCTTAAGTGTCTGTTCACATTTAGAGAAATTGGCCACTGTTGTAGGTACTACTTGATGACCTGCCACAAGTAACCTTCCAATCTTCAAATTTGCTGGCCTGGATGGGTCTTCCACTGCTTCCACAAGCATCGGGCTTCCTTGGGGATGTTCTTTTATTCCACCCCAAATTATCTTCTCTGACATAGGGGTATTGTAGTTGACTTAAGTGCTGTGACATGCAAATCAACAGATGCAGCAACACCTACTGGAATTTGGCCTTTGTTGTTTCCAAACGTCATTTTATCGAAGTTAACTACACACTTCCTCGGTAGTAAATAGTCCAATCCTAATATGCATTGGTCTTCAATGTCAGCCAAGTATACTTTCTGTCTGTTCTTCATGCCTATGAGCTCGATAGTTACCCACACTGGTCCCCA
>NW_013949053.1:0-1957 GCF_000517525.1 Limulus polyphemus
TTTAAAATGTATAATTTAAATGACGACTGCATGTTGTTCAGTGTTGGAGAGTGCTGTTTGATGTGGAGAGTTTCTTTAATCAGTAATTCCAGGTCAGTATTAGACTTGCATAGGATAGAAAAATTTGATAGTATAGGTTGGTGTCCTGTTTCTTCACTATGTTGGCATATAGAGGAAACACAGGGGTTACTCAATTTTTTTTGCATTTTGATAGAAATTCCCATATGTTCATAGCCTCTGACTTTTAAATGGTGTTTGGTTTTGCCAATATAGGAAGCCTTACAGTCTTCATGCATGTAAAGATAAACAAGCCAGGAATAATAAAGAATGGAGAGGAGATCTTTAGTAGGGAAAAATTTTTTTAATGCATGATTTGGATTTAAAAACTAATCTGAAATCCACTTGAGGGTAGTAGCGACCAAGTATGCATTTGAGTTGATTTTTTAAATTTAAGCTTTGTTTGCCAGTATAGGGAAGACACGAGTATATAGTAAGTTTGGGTACAGTTGGGATCTTAATTGGATTTGTGAGTCTCTTTGTTAGGAAGGTGTTGGTTATATTTTCTAATAAGTGTTGTGGGTAGTAGTTACGTTTCAGGATATTATGTAAGAACAAAATTTCAGAGTGTAGATTAAGATATGTGGAGCACAGGTTGTAAGCTCTGTTTAGTAAGCATGTAACAAGGTTTTGTTTATACGTAAATGGGATAAAGCTATCAAAGTGTGTAAGGAGACCAGTGGATGTCTTTTTTTGGTAAATTGATGTGGAAAATCCATTAGCATTACAGTTAATGAGCATGTCTAAAAAAGCTAAATTATTATTATTTTCAACCTCACATATAAATTTAATGGCAGGATGTTGTGAGTTAAGATATTCTAAAAATTTTGAGTATTGATCACTATTGTTAAAAAGAATAAAAGTGTCATCCAAATACCTTCTGTACAGAACAGGCTTAAAGTTAACTGGGCAGGTGTCAAGCCATTTCTGTTCGTAATAAGAGAGAAATGCATTAGCTAAAGTTGGACCCAGTGGGGAGCCCATTGCAATGCCATCTATTTGTTCATACAAGGTGTTGTTGAACAGGAAATGTGAATTCTTAGTGGTAAGATCCAGCATGGGCTTAATTTGATTTTCAGAAAAGCCATTTAGAGGAATGTTATTACGTGAAAGCTCCGATATACATATATTAATAGTTTCATTTAGGGGAA
Source organism: Limulus polyphemus (assembly GCF_000517525.1). Lineage (NCBI taxonomy): Eukaryota > Metazoa > Arthropoda > Merostomata > Xiphosura > Limulidae > Limulus > Limulus polyphemus. The sequence goes on from NW_013949053.1 coordinate 1,209, forward strand.
TATTTGTAGAGAGGGAGGTAACATCAAAGCTCACCATGAAGAGATTATCTGAGGGGGGGGGGGAGTTGACTTAGTTCACATTCAAAGTGGAAGGAATCTGGGATAGTATATTCATTAGTAGTGAGTGGCTGAAGTATAGGTACAAGGAATTTAGCAAGTTTGTAACTAGGTGTGCCTATAGTGGAAAGAATGGGTTGGAAGGGGGAACCTGCTTTATGGATTTTGGGAAGGCCATATAACATACCAGGACAGGAGCCAGTGGGATACAATTAAAAAATGTATAATTTCAATGAAAACTGAATTATGCCAATTTTTTTTATCCAATCGAATTGCTATACAGAAACCTGAAAGACCTTCCCAATCTTAATCAATCTCATTATTTTTTTATTACTAAATTAAAAAATCTTGCTCTGTCTAATTTTATAATTTTAATAGTAAGAGAGAGAACCTAACCCTCTAACCCCTGATGAAATCTTAGCCTTAAAAGAATTGTCACTAAATAAAAACAACCATGTTATACTCCCTGATAAAGGCAATGCCATTGTTATTCTGAACAAAAATGACTACCTTAATAAAATACATAATATTATGGACACTTTTTATACAAAATTTAAAACCTTAAACAATGACCCTTTATCTCTTAGCATCCAATGTGAGGAAAAAATTCAAAGGTACCTAAGAGAGCTAGAGAACAAAAATATTATATCTGAAAATGTTGCTTCTTTGTATGTTCGTATTACTGATTTTAC
>NW_013949054.1:0-2017 GCF_000517525.1 Limulus polyphemus
ACCGAATTTGTAACCACCATACTCATCTGTAGCGTTACGTGGTACAACAACTCCACGAATACCTAGGTGTAACTCTAGTTACCGAATTTATAACCACTATTCTCATCTTTAGCGTTATTTGGTACACTAAATCCACGAACACCTAGGTGTAACTCTAGTTACAGAATTTATAACCACCATACTCATCTTTAGCCTTACTTGGTACAACTACTCCAGGAACACTCAGGTTTAATTTTACTTACCGAACTTATAACCCCATACTCATCTTTAGCGTTATTTGGTACAGCAACTCCACGAACACCTAGATGTAACTCTAGTTACCGAATTTGTAACCACCAAACACATCTTTAGCGTTATTTGGTGCAACAACTCCACGAACAACTAGGTGTAACTCAACTTACCCGAACTTGTAACCACCATACTCATCTTTAGCGTTATTTGGTACACTAAATCCACGAACACCTAGGTGTAACTCTAGTTACCGAATTTATAATCACCATACTCATCGTTAGCGTTATTTGGTACAACTACTCCACGAACACCTAGGTGTAACTCTAGTTACGGAATTTATAACTACCATACTCATCTTTAACCTTATTTGGTACAACTACTCCAGGAAAACTTAGGTTTAACTTTAGTTACCGAATTTGTAACCACCAAACACATCTTTAGCGTTATTTGGTGCAACAACTCCACGAATACCTAGGTGTAACTCAAGTTACCCGAACTTGTAACCACCAAACACATCTTCATCGTTATTTGGTACAACAACTCGACGAATACGTAGGTGTAACTCTAGATACAGAATTTATAACCACCATACTCATCTTTAGCCTTACTTGGTACAACTACTCCATAAACACCTAGGTGTAATTCTAGTTACCGAATTTGTAACCACCATACGCATCTTTAGCGTTATTTGGTACAACAACTCCACGAACACCTAGGTGTAACTCTAGTTTCCGGATTACTTACCAACGTACTGATCTTTAGTGTTATTTGGTACAACAACTCCACGAATACCTAGGTGTAACTCTAGTTACCGAATTTATAACCACCATACTCATCTTTAGCTTTACCTGGCACAATTACTCCATGAACACCTAGGTGTAACTATAGTTACCGAAATAATAACCACCATATTCATCCTTAGCATTATTTGGTAAACCAACTCCACGAACACCTAGGTGTAACTCTAGTTACAGAATTCATAACCATCATACTCATCTTTAGCCTTACTTGGTACAACTACTTCATGAACACTTAGGTGTAACTCTAGTTACTTGAACTTGTAACCACCATACTCATCTTCATCGTTATTTGGTACAACAACTCGACGAATTATTAGGTGTAACTCTAGTTACCGAATTTATAACCACTATTCTCATCTTTAGCTTTACTTGGCACAACTACTCCATGAACACTTAGGTGTAACTCTACTTACCGAATTTATAACCACCATACTCATCTTTAGCTTTACCTGGCACAACTACTCCATGAACACCTAGGTGTAACTATAGTTACCGAAATATTAACCACCATACTCATCCTTAGCATTATTTGGTACACCAACTCCACGAACACCTAGGTGTAACTCTAGTTACCCGAACTTGTAACCACCATACTCAGCTTCATCGTTATTTGGTACAACAACTCGACGAATTCCTAGGTGTAACTCTAGTTACAGAATTTATAACCACCATATTCATCTTTAGCCTTACTTGGCACAACTACTCCATGAACACCTAGATGTAAATATAGTTACCGAATTTATAACCATCATACTCATCTTTAGTCTTACTTGTTACAACTACTCCGTGAACACCTAGGTGTAACTCTATTTACCGAATTTATAACCACCATATTCATCTTTAGCCTTACTTAGTACAACTACTTTACGAATACCTAGGTGTAACTCTAGTTACCGAATTTATAACCACCATATTCATCTTTATCCTTACTTGGTACAACTACTCCATGAACACCTAGGTGTAACTCTAGTTACCAAATTTATAAC
>NW_013949055.1:0-1300 GCF_000517525.1 Limulus polyphemus
CTGGAAACTTCAACACAGGGGAGATGATACAACAAGAAAGGCTGCTACCCAGAAAGGCTGTTGGAAATGTGGGGAGCAAGGACATCTGAGGAGCCAGTGTAAGAAAAATACCACCAATAAGTCAGCTTTGGGAAACCAGTAATGGTTGGTGCTGAGGGACGCCCACCAACCCCCATCGTGAAAGTCCCAACAGCTAAGTGTAAAATGGCAAGCACACATAGTATCTACGTGACAGGGAAGCTGGATGGCCAAAGGTGCAACTTTGTCATAGATTCTGCATCTCCACAAACCCTTGTGAGCATCAAGGTGTTCGATCACGAAGGAGTACCAAAAGCTGTACAGAAGCTCTGTGGTGTGACAGGACATTCTGCAAGGTTGTGGGGACCAGTGTGGGTAACTATCGAGCTCATGGGCATAAAGAACAGACAAAGTATACTTGGCTGACATTGAAGACTAGTGCATATTAGGATTGGACTATCTACAACCGAGGAAATGTGTAGTTAACTTTGATAAAATGACGATTGGAAACAACAAAGGCCAGATTCCGGTAAGTGTTGCTACATCCGTTGATCTGCATGTCACAGCACTTAAATCAACCACAATTCCCCCTATGTCAGAGAAGATAATTTGGGGTAGGATAAAAGAACATCCCCATGGAAGCCCAGTGCTTGTAGAAGCAGTGGAAGACCCATCCAGGCCAGCGGATTTGAAGATTGGAAGGTCACTTGTAGCAGGTCATCAAGTAGTACCTATAACAGTGGCCAATTTCTTTAAATGTGAACAGACACTTAAGGAAGGGGCATTGTTGGGTGTGTGTCAGGAGGTAGAGCCAATCAATGTTAAAGCAAGGAATACAACTGTAAAGAAAGGACATACACTTCCAGAATATTTGACTGACCTCTATAAGAAAAGCATAGTTCATTTGGCATCATCACAGGCTCTTCAGGTAAAAGAACTTTTGGCTAATTATGATGATGTCTTTTCGAAAGGAGATCATGACCTCGGCTGCACAAACCTGGTAGAGCACAGAATAAACACAGGCAATCACCGTCCAATAAAGATCCCTCCAAAGAGAAAGCTCCAGCAAAGAGACGACAGATAGAGAAGGTCATGGATGGTCTAATTAAGGAAGGGATAGTCGAGAAATCAGATAGTCCCTGGTCAGCTCCCGTCGTATTAGTCCAGAAGAAGGATGGAACCCAACGTTGCTGTGTGGACTTCAGGGCTCTAACAGCATAACCGAAAAGACTCGTACCCACTGCCAAGAATTGATGATACTCTTGATGCCCTAAGTGGATCC
>NW_013949056.1:0-1190 GCF_000517525.1 Limulus polyphemus
CCATCATACTCATCTTTAGCCTTACTTGGTACAACAACTCCACGAACACATAGGAGTAACTCTAGTTCCGAATTTGTAACCACCATACTCATCTTTAGCCTTACTTGGTACAACTATTCCATGAACACATAGGTGTAACTATAGTTACCGAATTTATAGCCACAATACTCATCTTTAGCCTTACTTGGTACAACTACTCCATAAACACCTATGTGTACCTATAGTTACTGAATTTATAACCATCATACTCATATTTAACCTTTCTTGGTACAACTACTCCATGAACACATAGGTGTAACTATAGTTACCGAATTTATAACCACCATACTCATCTTTAGCCTTACTTGGTACAACTACTCCATAAACACCTAGGTGTAACTATAGTTACAGAATTTATAACAACCATACTCATCTTTAGCCTTACTTGGTACAACTACTCCATAAATATCTAGGAGTAACTATATTTACCGAATTTATAACCACCATACTCATCTTTAGCCTTACTTGGTACAACTTCTCCATAAATACCTAGGTGTAACTATTGTTACCGAATTTATAACCACCATACTCATCTTTAGCCTTACGTAGTACAACTACTCCATAAACACATAGGTGTAACTATAGTTACAGAACTTATAACCATCATACTCATCTTTAGCCTTACTTGGTACAACTACTCCATAAACACCTAGGTGTAACTATAGTTACCGAATTTATAACCATCATACTCATCTTTAGCCTTACTTGGTACAACTACTCCATGAACACCTAGGGTGTAACTATAGTTATCGAATTTATAACCACTATACTCATCATTAGCGTTATATGGTACAAAAACTCCACGAACACCTAGGTGTAACTCTAGTAACCGAATTTATAACCACCATATTCATCTTTAGCGTTATTTGGTAAAACAACTCCACGAACACCTAGGTGTAACTCTAGATACCGAAATTATAACCACCATACTCAACTTTAGCCATACTTGGTACAACTACTCCATGAACACCTAGGTGTAACTCTAGTTACCGAATGTGTAACCCCCATACTCATATTTAGCCTTACTTGGTACAACTACTCCATACACACCTAGGTGTAACTCTAGTTACCGAATTTATAACCACCATACTCATCTTCAGCCTTACTTGGTACAACTACTCCATAAACACCTAAGTGTAACTCTAGTTACC
>NW_013949057.1:0-894 GCF_000517525.1 Limulus polyphemus
TAATTCTATTGAGAATTTTATAGCAAGTAAACAATCCTTGTATTGTTTTCAGCTCTATTTTTAATATTTTATTTTGATGTTTGTTTGCTAGAGAGCGCATGACACAATATCTATAAATCTAGTTAACAATCCAGATGTTTTGCGTGGTATATATAAATAAGAATACGATATAAATAAGAAACGCAGTGAAGCAGTTAATACATGAGTAACGAATGAGTAATCAGTAAGTTATTAAGTTGAATGTCAGTTAGAAGTTACAAAGTGATAGTCTACTCCTGCGATTCAGTTAGTTAGTCAGCATGCTTAATTTCAGATCAATTATTTTGAAATTCTACAAGTAGGTACCATAATTTTTGGATTTTTTTCAAACATTATTTATCAAGTGTATTGTAACAAATGTTATGGAAAAACAAACTAATTCAAAATTGCTATGGTTTAAGAAAACATAAAACTATAGCTTTAACAATCACGAGAGTCAAAACATTACTACAATTTACTGCTAATTATTTTTATACGTTTCTACATAAAATGTTTAAAATAACGAAGTGTTCTAGATTCTTATCTAACTAAATTTGAATAAAACAAGTAATTTTAAATATTGTTGTTTTTTAGTGTAAACTAAAACAGAATAGGTTATCTCTATTTTGTATAACAAAAGGAATCGAACCTCTGGTTTTACCGTTGTAAGTCCATAAAACTTAATAATCATCCATTGAAGGACAGTATATTTAGAAGTTGTTTGTTTATTTAACTTAATAAGATATTTTCTCTATCTTGTTGGTAATTAATGCGATAGATCTCTTTATGAATGGAATGATAATTAAAATTGATCTTAATAAACAAGATTACGACACTTATGATATACAACATTGTTTATTGACAAAAAGGGGACGA
>NW_013949058.1:0-1454 GCF_000517525.1 Limulus polyphemus
TACAAATGGAAAAGCTTAGTAAATTTCAAAGCGAATTAAATACGTTGAAAGATGATTTATTGTATTTTACACAAGGATGATACATTAACCATCGACTTAATCAGACCCAGACAACAGCAAGCCCCTTCTGGACCCCGCAGCTAAACCCTAATGCAGATATCTTCAGTTCTGCAAGAAGTCACATCCCAGATACGAATGTCAGCAGTAGGGGTGATCTTGTACGAAGGAAACCATTGGAATTCAATGGGAAGGCACCGTGGGAAGCATATACAGCACAATTTGAGCTCCTGGTAGAGATGAATGGATGAACAGAGGAGCAGAAGGTAGTATATCTGGCAACGAGCTTGAAGGGACAACCACTGGAGATACTTCGACAGTTGTCAGCAGACGAATGGCACAACTATAGGGCACTGGTAGCTGCTCTTGAACTCAGATATGGAACCCAAAATCAGTCTGAAGTTTACAAGGCTAGGTTTAGGACGTGAGTCCGTGCTAAAGGGGAGAGTCTGCAAGAGCTGGCACAGGATTTGGAAAGTATAGCACACAAGGCCTACCCAACTGCACCACCCGATCTTCTCAAGTTGTTGCTGAGGGATCAGTTTGTAGATGCCTTGGACAGTCCACAACTAAAGATACAATTAATGCAAGCATACCCCTCTACTATGCAGGATGCAATGGCCAGAGCTCTTGAATTTGAATCTTATGTTAAGTCCAGCACAGAACTACCAAGGTTGGAACAGTCATCAGGATTCAAGGCCAGAAAAGAGCAGCTTTCAGAGAAGTTTGAGGGACTTTGCTGGCACTGTAATAAACCTGGGCACAAGAGAGCTCAATGCTGGAAACTTCAACACATGGGGAGATGATACAGCAGGAAAGGCTGTTACCCAGAAAGGCTGTTGGAACTGTGGGGAGCAAGGACATCTGAGGAGCCAGTGTAAGAAAAAGACCACCAATAAGTCAGCTTCGGGAAACCAGTAGTGGTTGGTGCTAAGGGACGCCCACCAACCTCCATTGTGAAAGTCCCAACAGCTAAGTGTAAAATGGCAAGCACACATAGTATCTACGTGACAGGGAAGCTGGATAGCCAAAGGTGCAACTTTGTCATAGATTCTGTATCTCGGCAAACTCTTGTGAGCATCAAGGTGCTGGATAACAAAGGAGTACCAGAAGCTGTACAGAAGCTCTGTGGTGTGACAGGACATTCTGCAAGGTTGTGGGGACCAGTGTGTGTAACTATCGAGCTCATGGACATGAAAAACACACAGAAAGTATATTTGGCTGACATTGAAGACCAATGCATATTAGGATTGGACTATCTACTACCGAGGAAGTGTGTAGTTAACTCCAATAAAATGACGATTGGAAACAACAAAGGCCAGACTCCAGTAAGTGTTGCTACATCCATTGATCTGCATGTCACAGCACTTAAATCAACTACAATACGCCCTATGTCA
>NW_013949059.1:0-989 GCF_000517525.1 Limulus polyphemus
GTTCACCAGAAAGTATTCTGTGTTATTCCCTACATTATTTACTTTAAACATTATTCTGTGAACAAATAGCATTGATGTGAAGTAGTAGGGCTAACATAGAAGAACAGTAGTCGGCAAAATAAACACAAAAAAACGACGACACAGGTTGGTGATATATTTCTTCTTTTTCTTATCAATTCTTTATTTATTATTATAAACGTAACTAAAAAAGTAAAACATAGAAACTTTTAGGCTTGATAAGGTTAACTTAGGTCATATAAATAAATATAATGATAATAACAATAAAATCTTTATACGAGGTACACTCGGTAGGACTAACAGCTCACGAGTAGCAGCAGCTATATCTAACTTAGTTCGTGTAACATTTGTTTCATGTTACCGCATATTTTGACACTTATTAAGTCGGGAATTTTAAAAATTACGGCCCAAAAGGCAATAAAACAATGAATAATTATAAACAATTGTGTATGGTTAAGAAGTTTTAAACTATTTAGTGTAAAGAAATGTTGTTTCCTGCTACAATTTGAATTAATTCTAGAAATAAAGAATTGTAATTTTGATTTATTTTGTATTTTGTATGGTGGTTACGAGGTCTGTCAAATTGATCTTGTCTGTACTGAATAAAAATAGAACAAATAAGAGATAAAATATGAAGATTTATCGAAAAAAGAGATAGTTAAACTAACGGTCGGACCGTCAATAAGGGCCACTACGCCACGGTTAATGTGACGCTGCATATGTCATGTAATACGTTTACTCAAGCATACTATCTTAATTTGTAGGTAAATCCATCATTGAACGAGACAAATATTATACACAGCTAATAATTTACATTATCTACTTTTACAATTATCTGTTGCTTTATGCACAAAACACTTATTAATATCCCATATTCATTAGTTTTATAGGTTTTACTTCTCTAATTCATATATCATATAACCATATAAATATAATTATCTGTCCTGAAAAACACAATATTTATGATACCT
>NW_013949060.1:0-2454 GCF_000517525.1 Limulus polyphemus
GTCAATAAGATAACAATTGATTTAACGATACTGTGTACTGTCAATAAGAAGACACAAGATTTAACGATACCGTGTACTTTCAATAAGAAGACACAATATTTAACTATACTGTGTACGGTCAAAAAGAAGACACAAGATTTATAAAGACTGTGTACTATCAATAAGAACACACAAGATTTAACAATACTGTGTACTGTGAATAAGAAGACACAAGATTCAACGATACTGTGTTCTTTCAATAAGAAGACACAAGATTTAACAAAACTGTGTACTGTCAATAAAAAGACACACGATTTAGCAATACTGTGTGTTATCAATAAGAACACACAAGATTTACCAATATTGTGTACTGTCAATAAGAAGACACAAGATTTATAAATACTTTGTACTATCAATAAGAACACACAAGATTTAACAATACAGTGTACTGTCAATAAGAAGACACAAGATTTAACAAAACTGTGTACTGTCAATAACGAGACACACGATTTAGCAATACTTTGTACTATCAATAAAAAGACACAAGATTTAACGATACTGTGTACTGTCAATAAGAAGACACAAGATTTAACGATACTGTGTACTGTCAATAAGAAGACACAAGATTTAACGATACTGTGTACTGTCAATAAGAATACACATAATTTAACAATACTCTGTACTATCAATAAGAAGACACACGATTTAGCACTACTGTGTACTGTCAAAAGGAAGACAAAAGATTTAACAATACTGTGTACTATCAACAAAAGACACAGGATTTAACGATACTGTGTACTATCAACAAAAGACACAGGATTTAACGATACTGTGTACTGTCAATAAGAAAACAAAAGATTTAACAAGACTGTGTACTGTCAATAAGAAGACACAAGATTTAACAAAACTGTGTACTGTCAATAAAAAGACACACGATTTAGCAATACTGTGTATTATCAATAAGAACACACAAGATTTAACAATATTGTGTACTGTCAATAAGAAGACACAAGATTTATAAATACTTTGTACTATCAATAAGAACACACAAGATTTAACAATACAGTGTACTGTCAATAAGAAGACACAAGATTCAACGATACTGTGTACTTTCAAAAAGAAGACACAAGATTTAACAAAACTGTGTACTGTCAATAACGAGACACACGATTTAGCAATACTTTGTACTATCAATAAAAAGACACAAGATTTAACGATACTGTGTACTGTCAATAAGAAGACACAAGATTTAACGATACTGTGTACTGTCAATAAGAAGACACAAGATTTAACGATACTGTGTACTGTCAATAAGAATACACATAATTTAACAATACTCTGTACTATCAATAAGAAGACACACGATTTAGCACTACTGTGTACTGTCAATAAGAAGACAAAAGATTTAACAATACTGTGTACTATCAATAAGAAGACACACGATTTAGCAATACTGTGTACTATCAACAAAAGACACAGGATTTAACGATACTGTGTACTGTCAATAAGAAAACAAAAGATTTAACAAAACTGTGTACTATCAATAAAAAGACACAAGATTTAACGATACTGTGTACTGTCAATAAAAAGACACACGATTTAACAGTACTGTGTACTATCAATAAAAAGACACACGATTTAGCAATACTGTGTACTATCAATAAGAAGATACAAGATTCAACGATACTGTGTACTGTCAATAAGAAGACACAAGATTTAACAATACCGTGTACTCTCAAAAAGATACAGAAAATTTAACAATACTGTGTACTGTCAATAAAAAGACACAAGATTTAACAATACTGTGTACTGTCATTGTTAAATCTTGTGTCTTCTTGTTAATGTGTACTGTCAATAAGAAGACACAGAATTTATAAATACTGTGTACTATCAATAAGAACACACAAAATTTAACAAGAATATTGTGTCTTCTTATTGACAGTACACAGTATTCTTATTGACAGTACACAGTATCGTTAAATCTTGTGTCTTTTTATTGATAGTACACAGTTTTTTAAATCTTTTGTCTTCTTATTGACAGGACATATTATTGTTAAATTTTATTTTTTCTTACTGACAGTACACATTATCTTTGACACAAGATTTAACTATACAGTGTACTGTCAATAAGAAGACACAAGATATAAAAAACCGTGTACTATCAATAAAAAGACACAAGATTTAACAAAACTGTGTACTTTCAATAAAAAGACACACGATTTAACAATACTGTGTACTATCAATAAAAAGACACAAGATTTAACGATACTGTGTACTGTCAATAAGAAGACACAAGATTTAACGATACTGTGTACTGTCAATAAGAAGACACAAGATTTAACGATACTGTGTACTGTCAATAAGATAACAATTGATTTAACGATACCGTGTACTTTCAATAAGAAGACACAATATTTAACTATACTGTGTACTGTCAATAAGAAGACACAAGATTTAACTATACTGTGTACTGTC
>NW_013949061.1:0-1811 GCF_000517525.1 Limulus polyphemus
GTTCTACTAAGAAGGGATTATAAATGTTTAAGAAAATCACTTTGTACATGAATCTGTTCCAAAAATACTTATGTATAAACTTTATGCTACTTCGCATTCCAACTATAGATAAATATAGGTCATCATCTTTATATGGTTTGTCTTCAGAGGTTTCGCTAGTAATGGCCATGAAATGTCGGGATATAAAAATAAAATTTCAGGTATTGGAAAACAAGTGATCTCTACAATTTTGAAGCGCCTCCTACAGTGGCTCAGCAACAAATCCGAAGACCGATAACGCTAAAATCAGGATTTCGATACCCGTGGTGGGCTCAACACAGCAGAGATAGATGATTGCGTAGTTTTGTGCTTAAGAACAAACAGTTTTGGAACACAGATATTTCAATGTAATGTCATAAATAGTTTTAGATTATTTCTTATTTTTAATTTTGAAATATTCTCTCGATCTGTATCCATAAATTATTAGTTGCAAACACTCCTGCTCTTCTGGTGTAATTAATATTCCGATATTAATCGTTCTGATAACTAGGTGAATATTTTCAGATTTCTAACTTTTAAAACCCACATTTCTTGAAAATATTACAATTCCTCTTTAAACGGTTTTTTCCAACAATCCAACTATAACTCATTTTCAGGCTTTAGGTGTATTTACTTCCAGTCTTCCAGTTTGTTTTCAGCTTAATTCAAAGTAAATCGACACTTTTCTTAGTGTACTATTAAAAATATCGAAAAATGTAATAGATAAGTGTAATTTTTCTAGCCTCCACCCAGATGTCGACTATGAAGTGAAAGATGCTTTTGCAGTAACAAATGCTAACTCTTGCTTTCCATCTGAAGAACACGCTCCAGGATTGAGACAGGCATGTCTCGAATGTATTTCAGCGATTCTGACTTTGACTAACCGTTTCCTAAAAATTCTAGCAATAACATTAGGTGAGTTAGATTATTCACTTCTTGATCTTTGTGAAACATGGATTAAATTTGTTATTGTCTTTATTATATACACTTTGAATTCATTTAAACATGTTTTTCTCAGATCGTTTACGACGTGTGAGGGTCAGATTCTAATAGACCTCTTCCTCCCTACTGTGCTGCTACTTTCCTTTTCAGGGCCATGTCCGTTTATGTTTTAAGTTGTGTATGTGTGTAGCCTTTTGTTTGCTTGGTATTTGAGTTTGAGTTCTGTGATGTTTGTGGTAATGATAGTAATTGTGCTATCTGTGGTAATATTGGTAGTAGTTGTTCTAGCCCTATTTTCATGATTGTTGTGATGCAATCCTCTTGGTTTTGGGGGTTTCTATATTTTTCCAGAAATTTGTAAAATATATTTTTGACTGCCACTGTTATTTTGTTTGTTAATTCCTCTGTTTCAGCATTTATGGGTTTAGTGTTTTTCTTTTGTTTTGTGGTTTCTTCAATTTGGGTATGGGTTTTTTACTGCCTGCGCAAATGTTAGTGTGCTGGATTGTTTGTTTGTATTGGTATTCTGTTGAGGTTGTGGTGTTGGTAGCAATGGTGTTTTTCTTTGTGTACTGTTTTCTCCGTGATTTTGTGCTTGTGTGTTTGTGTTGTTTTGAATATTAATCATTCGTGCTTTGATATTTTTGTATTTTAGACATCCTTTGTAGTTTGCCGTGTGTTGCTCTTGGCAGTTACAGCAGTATGGCTGTGGGTTATTTCGTGGACATTCATTGTTTCTGTGATATCTCCCACACCCTACGCAGCGTGGGAGAGCTTTACAGGCGGCTGCTACATGTCTATAGCGTAGGCAGTTTCAACACTGGGTTACTACTACCGCTGGTAGATATTAG
>NW_013949062.1:0-1042 GCF_000517525.1 Limulus polyphemus
CAGTTAATAAAGTTTTTAGTGTTGGAAATTTCTAGAAGTATAAAACAATGAAATACACTTCATAACTACCCACCGCCAACTCTTACACTACTCTTTTACCACCGAATAGTGGAATTGACGGTCACATTATAACGCCCCCACGTGTGAAAGGGCGAGCATGTTTGGTGTGACGGGGATTCGAACTCGCGACCCGCATATTGCGACTCGAGCGTCCTAACCACCTGGCAATGCTGGGCCTAGGTTTTACAATTAATAAAGCTTTTAGTGTTGGAAATTTCTAGAAGTATCAAACAATAAAATACACGTTAGGTATTAAGGTGGGATAATTCATTAAAAAACTAAAACTAATTGATTAAAATAGTTTAAAATATTCAAAACCTTAACAAAATGGTCTGTATCTTCAGCACGAAAATGTGATAAACAAAAAACACCAACGTTTAAAAAAGGGGTTAGGGAGAATTCAAAAACACAACAGTAAATCTGTTCTTACTTTGAACCATCTAATTTTATAAGATGGTTCAAGTTTTACTAAAGATAAACAAAATGTTTCATTGCTATTAATCAAAAACCAAGTGCTTTGGAATTTGCGAACTTATCTCAGTTTTTCAAATAGATGGTTAAATATTGACTTTAGTGAATAACTTTCTGTAAACTATTCTTTATATTTGGATTGTTACAATTAATTATACTATTGTATCAGTATCACGTGTTCTGAAATATAGTTATTAAAATAAATATATATCTCCGGTAGATGACTGACCTTGTTACAAGAACGCTTTTACTAAAATCAGGAGAAAATATGCGGTTTCTTCAACAGGTGGATTGAAGAAACCTTGCACAAAATGGTGACAAATATTCCTCCTAAGAAGTTAGCGTCAGCCCTTCTAAAAGTCGGAATAGGGTAACTGTCAAGACTAAAAATGCAGATCAGTTTACTTCTCAATAAAAGTTTAAAATGTAAATGTAAAACACAAACTTTTCTTTTTGGCATAATGGATATGAAAACAAAGCAAAATACAGGATCATTAGACCAATCTTCAAC
>NW_013949063.1:0-1642 GCF_000517525.1 Limulus polyphemus
CATTAACTAGAGGTACACCTAAGTGTTCGTGGTGTTGTTGTACTATATAACGCTAAAGATGAGTATGGGGTTACACATTCAGTAACTACAGTTACACCTAGGTGTTCAGTGAGCAGTTGTGCCAAGTAAGTCTAAAGATGAGTATAGGGTTATAATATATTTAACTTGAGTTACACCTAGGTATTCGTTGAGCTGTTGTACCAAATAACGCTAAAGATGAATATGGTAATTACGAATTCGGTAATAGGTGTTACACCTATGTGTTCGTGGAGTTGTTGTACCAAGTAGGGCTAAAGGTAAGTATGGTGGTTACACATGCGCTAACTAGGTGTGCATGGAGTAGTTGTACCAAGTAAGGCTAAAGACGAGTATGTTGGTTATAAATTCAGTAACTAGAGTTACACCTAGGTGTTCATGGAGTAGTTGTACCAAGTAAGGCTAAAGACGAGGAGGTTGGTTATAAATTCAGTAACTAGAGTTACACCTAGGTGTTCATAAAGCAGTTGTACTAAGTAAGGTTAAAGACTAGTATGGTGGTTATAAATTCTGTAACTAGAGTTACACCTAGGTGTTCAAGGAGTAGTTGTACCAATTAAGACTAAAGATGAGTATGGTGGTTATAAATTCAATAACTAGAGTTACACCTAGTTGTTCGTGTAGTTGTTGTACCAAATAACGCTAAAGATGAGTATGGTGGTTACAAATTCAGTAACTAGAGTTACACCTAGTTGTTCGTGGAGTATTTGTACCAAGTAAGGCTAAAAGATGAGTATGGGGGTTATAAATTCGGTAACTAGAGTTACACCTAGGTGTTCATGGAGTAGTTGTACAAAGTAAGGCTAAATATGAGTATGATGGTTATAAATTCGGTAACTATAGTTACACCTAGGTGTTCATTGAGTAGTTGTGCCAAGTTAGGCTAAAGATGTGTATGGTGGTTATAAATTTTGTAACTAGAGTTACACCTAGGTATTCGTGGAGTTGTTGTACCAAATAACGCTAAAGATGAGTATGGTGGTTACAAATTCAGTAACTAGAGTTACACCTAGGTGTTCGTAGAGTAGTTGTACCATATAACGCTAAAGATGAGTATGGGGTTACATATTCAGTAACTAGAGTTACACCTAGTTGTATCAAATAACGCTACAGATGAGTATGGTGGTTACAAATTCGGTAACTAGAGTTACACCTAGGTGTTCGTTGAGTTGTTGTACCAAATAACGCTAAAGATGAGTATGGGGGTTATAAATTCGGTAACTAAAGTTAAACATGAGTGTTCATGGAGTAGTTGTACCAAGTCAGGCAAAAGATGAGTATGGTGGTTATAAATTATGTAACTAGAGTTACACCTAGGTGTTCATGGAGTAGTTGTACCAAGTAAGGCTAAAGATGAGTATGATGGTTATAAAATCGGTAACTATAGTTACATCTAGGTGTTTATGAAGTAGTTGTACTAAATAAGGCTAAAGATGAGTATGGTGGTTATAAATTCGGTAACTTTAGTTACACCTAGGTGTTTATGAAGTAGTTGTGCCAAGTAAGTCTAAAGATGGGTAGGGTGGTTATAATATATTTAACTAGAGTTACACCTAGGTGTTTATGAAGTAGTTGTGCCAAGTAAGTCTAAAGATGGGTAGGGTGG
>NW_013949064.1:0-1217 GCF_000517525.1 Limulus polyphemus
CGGGAACTCCTTGCTATAGTAAAGATTCTGACATATTTCCATCCTTACCTCTATGGTGCAAGGTTTACCATCAGGACAGACCATGCCACGTAGCGCTGGTTAAGATCATTAAAAAACCCAGAGGGACAACTGGCACGTTGGATTGGAAAGATAGACCACTATAATTATGATATTGAATACAGAGAGGGAAAATCTCATGGTAATGCCGATGGACTGAGCCAAAGACCCTGCAAAAATTACTGCAGACATTGCTGCAAAAGAGAGGTTGAACTAACCAGGTGCCATCCAGCTGAAGTCAAGGTGACTGAAGGAGTTGATGATGATGAAGGGGAACCAGGTATATATATTAAATCAGAGCAGGAGAAAGACCAAGCTTTGAAGTCAATAATTGATTTTCTAAAAGCAAGTGTTTTGCGCCCTGCTTGGGAGAAGGTATCTAGTCTAAGCCCTGTGACAGAGAACTATTGGGCACAATGGGACCAGTTGAAGCTTGAAGAAAGTATTCTTCTCCGGAGATGGGAAACTGCAGATGGGAAAGTGACGACCTGGCAAACGGTTATCCCGAGAAATTTACGGGAAGTTGTGCTGCGCCAATCCCATGATACTTTAACAGGAAGACACCTCGGAGTTAAGAAGACATTGAGTCACCTACGACAAAGATTTTACTGGATAGATATGAGGCAAGATGTGGAAGAATGGTGCAGAACATGTAGTACATGTTGTGCTAAAAGGGGACCCAAGCATAAGGGACGTGCTCCAGTGAAGTTATATCAAGTTGGTGCACCAATGGAAAGAGTAGCCGTTGACATTGCTGGTCCTCTGCCCCAAACTCGTGCTGGAAACAGGTACATTTGTGTGATGATGGATTATTTCACCAAGTGGCCTGTGGCATATGCAATACCAAATCAGGAAGCTACAACTGTAGCTTCGGCAGTTAGTGATTTCTTCTTCAGATTTGGTATGCCATATGAGCTGCATTCGGATCAAGGCTGTAACTTTATATTAGCTGTGTTCCATTAATGTTGTAAGTTGTTTGGCATACGAAGGACCAGAACAATCCACTTCACCCACAGTCTGATGGGATGGTAGAAAAATACAACTGGACACTGGGACAGGAATTGGCAAAGTTTTGTAATAGTCGCCAAGATGACTGGGATGTCTTACTCCCTCCACTGTTGATTCCTATAGGACAGCAGAGCATGATACCACTGGATATG
>NW_013949065.1:0-1616 GCF_000517525.1 Limulus polyphemus
ACATATAACATTATAATGTATGTCCATGTATAATATCAATTAGTACATTACATATAACAATCTAATGTATGTCCATGTATTTTACCAACTACTGCATCACATATAACATTATAATGTATGTCCATGTATTATATCAATTACTACAACACATATAAAATTCCAATGTGTGTTCAAGTATTATATGAATTACTACATCACATATAACATTCTAATGTAGGAAATGTAATATATCAATTACTACATCACATATAAAATTCTAATGTATGACCATGTATTATATCATTTAGTACATTACATATAACATTTTAATGCGTCTCCATGTATTATATTGTTACGTCTCCGATTGTTAATTGATTTTTCCGTAACTTCGTTCCGACGAAACTTTAACGACACAAGTCTTTACTTAATAAAACTGGTTTATTTTTTCCGAATATAACTTTACGATACACTTAATTTCAATATTCGCGCTAAAACAAACACTATAACGAACGAACGTTAACTTCAACAATACCCTGTGACTGCAGTTCAATTACTCACTATCTACACACACATTAACTTACCGTCACGTTGTCACCCTCTTTTATATACCAGCTTACCCTATATCTAGTAAATACTAGAGCATTCGCTAAGGTACAGGACAGTTCTATAAAATAGGTGGTGCCACACCAGTCACGTGACCTCGATGACGCAACACTGCCCCTCCTTAGTATTGTTCGTCCCGAACAATAGCCACTCACAGTATACCAATAACAATTAACAATAGCTTAATTAAAAGGTAAAGAATTACAAACACAAAATTACAATTCAACATAGTCTCTTAATTTTACAGGACGTATCTTCTTCCGTACTGGTCTCCGTCTCGTTGGCTTCTGCTTCATGTGGGGTTCATCTGCTTCATCAGTAAATAACCTATCATCGGTAACAGTCACATCAGTGGTAGTAACTTCATCAAGAGCTTCACCGTTTCCCTTCTCAAAACTGAGTAGAGTTTCTTCTTCGACGGTGGCTTCTTCAGGTGTCACGTCTTCAGCAGCGTCATTTGTTCTGTGGTCTACTTCGTCCCAACTGAAATGTCCTGGACCGTGATAACGCCAAAGCCTGTTGGCATGCACCACTTTTGGTTTACCTCGCCGACCACATTTTACCCGGAAAGTCACGTCTGAGAGACGATCCACTATGTCATATGGGCCTTCCCATGGAGAAGACAACTTAGGAGACTTCCCTTTGTTCTACCTGGGATTATACAACCATACCTTGTTTCCTGGTGCAAAGCTGACTTCAGTAGATCTCTTATCATAAGTCAACTTCATCGAATCAGCAGACGTTTTCAACTTTGTACGCACTTGATGGTTAATATCATCCATCCTTTCTGATAACACATTCACAAACTCTGACACATTCTCAGGCAACTCTTCATAAGTGGACGTCCTGTTAACAGGTCCACTGACAACCGAAGTTCCCGACCAAACATCAACTTTGCTGGAGTGTATCCAGTGGTTTCATGCTCTGCTGGCCATCGATAATGGAGGGAGTAAGACATCCCAGTCACCTTGGCGGCTATTACAAAACTTTGCCAATTAACTGGACACTAGGACAGGGTACTTTTCTACCATCCC
>NW_013949066.1:0-1268 GCF_000517525.1 Limulus polyphemus
ACCTAGTTGTTAATGGAGCAGTTGTACCAAGTAAGGCTAAAGATGAATATGGTGGTTATAAATTCGGTAACTAGAGTTACACCTAAGTGTTCATGGAGTAGTTGTACCAAGTAAGGCTAAGGATGAGTATGGTGGTTATAAATTATGTAACTAGATTTACACCTAGGTGTTCAAGGAGAAGTTGTACCAAGTAAGGCTAAAGATGGGTATGGTGGTTATAAATTCGGTAACTAGAGTTACACTTCGTTGTTGATGGAGTAGTTGTACCAAGTAAGGCTAAAGATGAATATGGTGGTTATAAATTCGGTAACTAGAGTTACACCCAAGTGTTCATGGAGTAGTTGTACCAAGTAAGGCTAAGGATGAGTATGGTGGTTATAAATTCGGTAACTAGATTTACACCTAGGCGTTCATGGAGTAGTTGTACCAAGTAAGGCTAAAGATGGGTATGGTGGTTATAAATTCGGTAACTAGAGTTACACCTAGTTGTTCATGGAGTAGTTGTACCAAGTAAGGCTAAAGATGAATATGGTGGTTTTAAATTCGGTAATTAGAGTTACACCTAAGTGTTCATGGAGTAGTTGTACCAAGTAAGGCTAAAGATGAGTATGGTTGTTATAAATTCGGTAACTAGAGTTACACCTAGTTGTTGATGGTGTCGTTGTACCAAGTAAGGCTAAAGATGAGTATGGTGGTTATAAATTCAGTAACTAGAGTTACACCTAGGTGTTCATGAAGTAATTGTACCAAATAACGCTAAAGATGAGTATGGGGTTACACATTCGGTAACAAGAGTTACACCTATGTGTTCGTGGAGTGGTTGTACAAAGGAAGGCTGAAGATGAGTATGGTGGTTATAAATTCGGTAACGAGAGTTACACCTAAGTGTTCATGGAGTAGTTGTACCAAGTAAGGCTATAGATGAGTATAGTGGTTATAAATTCGGTAACTAGGGTTACACAAAAGTGTTCATGGAGTAGTTGTACCAAGTAAGCTTAAAGATGAGTATGGGGTTACACTTACCGAATCTAGAGTTACACCAAGGTGTTCATGGAGTAGTTGTACCAAGTAAGGCTAAAGATGAGCATGATGGTTATAAATTCGGTAATTAGAGTTACACCTAGATGTTCATGGAGTAGTTCTACCAAGTAAGGCTAAAGATGAGTATGGTGGATATAAATTTGGTAACTGGAGTTACACCTAAGTGTTCATGGAGTAGTTGTACCAAGTAAGGCTAAAGATGAATATGGTGGTTATAAATTCGGTAA
>NW_013949067.1:0-1247 GCF_000517525.1 Limulus polyphemus
AGAATGTTTTATAAATGCCTCTTATTGATAAAACTGATTTTATCTTCAACGTTTTTAAGTTGTATTTACTTCTGTACATTCTGTAAATCTTTGAGATTATAGAACTATTTTTAAGACTTAAAATACACAAAATTTAAACACCTTTGTGCCAATTTGATTAACCATTAAACTTACCCATGTGGCATGGACTTCTATTTTAGGTTATTTTTTAAAGTATGTTTACACTCACAACAGAATTTTCATACGTATTTATGTAAGGAAGAGGTTCTCTTTATAACACCTTTTCAGCTTGTCCTTACCAACTTAAAATAATGTGATATACATTTAGCACACACCTTGCTGTCTTTCGTTGGTATGAGTATTGAAAACCAATGAAATGTTTTGGGATTAGAAAATAACATGTAAAGTTGGTTTTGTATAGATAATACACCTACTTTCAGGTTAAGTAAATCAAATCAGTCAATTGTGTATCGAAGCAAATTATGCTAATATGATATTAAGTTGATAAACAACGATATATAAGTATAATGAAGTGGTGTATTTTGTAAGAACTTACCACATATTTTAACAGAACATTGGTTTGTTTTCCTCAGGTAGAATCTACAGCTTATCATACAGGGTTTATATAAAAGTACAAAAACAAAGGGAGCAAAGATTTAATGTTAAGGAATATTGTCATCTAGCAACAGGACTATAACTACATACAAGGTCAAGCTGGTCAAATGTGTGATCAAAACTCAGCCAAATTTGGCAGATGTTGTTAGAACCATTGTCACGGTTTAGTGAAAGATCGACTGTTTTGATAATTTCTATTATTTCTAAACAGTCTCCTTCTTTGTTGGTTTTATTTTCATGCACGAGAAACAATTCGTCTCAAAGTATTTGGAGACCTGATACAAATTAATAAACATGTTAAAGCAGATAACTGAAACTCACCTTTTCATATGTGACTTCGGTGTTCTTGGCTTCTTATTTCCAGGAGACCTGACGTTTGTTCTATATATTTTTACCACCAACTTTATAAACCAGGATTTGCAAAACATGTTATTAGAAGAGTAAGTTATAGGCTTTCGAAATGTTTACTTTCAATTCTTTCATAGAAGTAACGGAGAGACCACATTCAGTTAGTCGACAAGATGTACCAAACATATTACTTATTCTAAATGGTAACACAACAAATTGCCATAATCCATTATTTTACAGTAAAGGCTATTCTCTCTCTCTAGTTGCTTCGTTGATTTGCACTT
>NW_013949068.1:0-1867 GCF_000517525.1 Limulus polyphemus
CCGAATTCATAACCACCATACTCATCTTTAAGGTTATTTGGTACAACAACTCCACGAACACCTAGGTGTAGCTCTAGTTACCGAATTTATAACCACCATACTCATCTTTAGCCTTACTGTGTACAACTACTCCATGAACACCTAGGTGTAACTCTAGTTACCGAATTTGTAACCACCATACTCATCGTTAGCCTTACTTGGTAAAAAAACTCCACGAACACTTAGGTGTAACTCTTGTTAACGAATTTATAACCATCATATTCATCTTTAGCCTTACTTGGTACAAGTACTCCATGAACACCTAGGTGTAACTTTAGTTTCCGAATTTATAACCACCATACTCATCTCTAGGATTACTTGGTACAACTACTCCATGACCACCTAGGTGTAACTCTAGTTACTGACTTTATAACCAACATACTCGTCTTTAGCCTTACTTGGTTCAACTACTCCATGAAAACCAAGGTGTAACTCCAGTTACTGAATTTAGAACCAACCTACTCGTCTTTAGCCTTACTTGGTTACACTACTCCATGAACACCTAGGAGTAACTATAGTTACTTAATTTATAACCAACATACTCGTCTTTAGCCTCACTTGATACAACAACTTCATGCACACCTAGTTAGAGCATGTGTAACCATCATACTTACCTTTAGCCCTACTTGGTACAACAACTCCACGAACACCTAGGTGTAACTCTAGTTACCGAATTTATAACGACCATACTAATCTTTAGGGTTATTTGGTACAACAACTCCACGAACACCTAGGTGTAGCTCTAGTTACCGAATTTATAACCACCATACTCATATTTAGCCTTACTTGGCACAAGTACTCCACGAACACCTAGGTGTAACTCTAGTTACTGAATTTATAACCACCATATTCATCTTAAGCGTTATTTGGTACAACCACTATACGAACACCAAGGTGTAACTCTAGTTACCGAATTTATAACCACCACACTCATCTTTAGCGTTATTTGGTACAACTACTCCTTGAACACTTAGGTGTAACTCTAGTTATCGAATTTATAACCAACATACTCATTGGTTACACATGCGCTAACTAGGTGTGCATGGAGTAGTTGTATCAAGTAAGGCTAAAGACGAGTATGTTGGTTATAAATTCAGTAACCAGAGTTACTCCTAGGTGTTCATGGAGTAGTGTAACCAAGTAAGGCTAAAGACGAGTATGATGGTTATAAATTCGGTAACTAGAGTTACACTTAAGTGTTCATGGAGTAGTTGTACCAAGTAAGGCTAAAGATGAGTATGGTGGTTATAAATTGAATAACTAGAGTTACACCTAGTTGTTCATGGAGTAGTTGTACCAAGTAAGGCTAAAGACCATACTTACCTTTAGCCCTACCGTTGTTGTACCATCCACGAACACCTAGGTGTAACTCTAGTTACCGAATTTATAACGACCATACTCATCTTTAGCCTTACTGTGTACAACTACTCCATGAACACCTAGGTGTAACTTTAGTTTCCGAATTTATAACCACCAAACTCATCTCGAGGATTACTTGGTACAACTACTCCATGACCACCTAGGTGTAACTCTAGTTACCGAATGTGTAACCCCATACTCATCTTTAGCGTTATTTGGTACAACAACTCCACGAACATCTAGGTGTATTTCGAGTAATTGAATTTATAACCACCATACTCTTCTTTATCCTTACTTGGTACATCTACTCCATGAACACCTAGGTGTAACTCTAGTTACGGAATTTATTACCACCATACTCATCTTTAGCCTTTCTTAGTACAACTACTCCACGAACACCTATGTGTAACTCTAGTTACTGAATTTATAACCACCATACTCGTCTTTAGCTTTACTTGGCACAACTTCT
>NW_013949069.1:0-1129 GCF_000517525.1 Limulus polyphemus
TTAACAGATCCACTGGCAACCAAAGTTCCCGACCAAACATCAACTTTGCTGGAGTGTATCCAGTGGCTTCATGCTCTGATTTAATATCTATACCTGGTTCCATTTCACCATCATCAACTCCTTCAGTCACTTTGACTTCAGCTTGATGACACCTAATCAGTTCAACCTCTCTTTTAACAGTTACCGGAACTTGGCCTTTGTTGTACCCAAACGTCATTTTATCAAAATTAATTACAAACTTCCTCAGTAGTAAGTAGTCCAATCCTAATATGCATTCGTCTTCAATGTCAGCCAAGTATACTTTGTGTCTGTCCTTTATGCCCATGAGCTCAATAGTTATCCACACTGGTCCCCACAACCTTGCATAATGTCCTGTCACACCACAAGGCTTCTGTATGGCTTCTGGTACTCCTTCATGATCTAACACCTTGACACTTACAAGGGTTTGCTGAGATGCAGAGTCTATGACAAAGTTGCACCTTTGGCCATCCAGCTTTCCTGTCACATAGACACTGTGTGTGCTTGGCATTTTACACTTAGCTGTTGGGACTTTCATGATGGGGGATGGTGAGTGTCTCTGAACACCAACCACTACTGGTCTTCTTGAGGCTGACTTGTTAGTAATATTCTTCTTACACTGGCCCCTCATATGTCCTTGCTTTCTACAGTTCCAACAACCTTTCTGGATTGCAGCCTTTCCTGTCATGGCATCTTCCCTGTGTTGTAGTTTTCCAGCATTGAGCTCTCTTGTGCCCAGGTTTGTTACAGTGCCAGCAAAGTCCCTCAAACTTCTCTGAAAGCTGACCTTTTCTGGCCTTGAATCCTGATGACTGTACCAACCTTGGTACCTCTGTGCTGGACTTAACGTAGGATTCAAATTCAAGAGCTCTGGCCATTACATCCTACATAGTAGAGGGGTGTGTGCTTGCTTTACTTGTATCTTTAGTTGTGGACTGTCCAAGGCATCTACAAACTGATCCCTCAGCAACAACTTGAGGAGATCGGGTGGTGCAGTTGAGTAGGCCTTGTGTGCCATACTTTCCAAGTCCTGTGCCAGCTCTTGCAGGCTCTCCCCTTTAGCACGGACTCTCGTCCTAAACCTAGCCTTTGTAGACTTCAGACTGATTTT
>NW_013949070.1:0-1035 GCF_000517525.1 Limulus polyphemus
TTTGCGTATTTACAAAGTTAAATTCTAGCTTCGTATTATCATTTTTGCGACTTTTGTGGTCCTTTTCTTACTACTTTATTGGCTTTCTGAGAGCGTATGTGTACTGCAGTGAAGCTTTTGGTTACTGATTGTTTCTCGATTTCCATTTACCAGAGAGTCTTGAATTGATGGTTCTTTACCAAATTAGGTATGTAGGTACACTCTATCGTTGCACAGTTATATGCAGAGTTTCACCCTTCTACGGCTCATTTTAAGGGAGTTATGAAAGGTTTTGCGTTTTGTACCAGTACTTCGTTCCATTTGGACGGATCTTTTCAAAATTTTATATGAACGAATCGTTGCATACATGCGTATTTACAAGTAAAATTCTAGTTTCGTATTATTATATTTGCGACTTTTGTGGTCCTTTTCTTCCTCCTTTTTTGGCTTTCTGAAAGAGTATATGTACTGCAGTGAAGCTTCTTCATTCTTCTTTGATGTCGATTACCTGCTACCACAGGTTACTATATTGATGGATCTTAACCAAATTCGGTATGTATATTAACTAGTTCGTTCCACAGTATCATTCGAAGTTTCACATTACTCATGTTCGTATTAACGGAGTTATGGGAGGTTTTGCGTTTTGTACCAGTACTTCGTCACATTTAGACGAATCTTCTTAAAATATTTTATGCAAGGTTCGTGCGAACTATCACATTTATTTACAAAATTCAAACTTTCTAGTATTAGTTTTACGATTTTCGTGGTCGTTTTTGTTACTCTTTTATTGGCTTCCGAGAAAGCGTATGTGTACTGCAGTGAAGCTTTTGGTTACTGATTGTTTCTCGATTTCCATTTACCAGAGAGTCTTGAATTGATGGTTTTTTACCAAATAAGGTAAGTAGGTACACTCTATCGTTGCACATTTATATGCAGTGTTTCACTCTCCTACACTTCATTTTAAGGGAGTTATGAAAGGTTTTATCGTTTTGTACCAGTACTTCGTTCCATTTGGACGGATATTTTCAAAATTTTATATGAAAGTTCGTTGCATAC
>NW_013949071.1:0-798 GCF_000517525.1 Limulus polyphemus
AAAGGTCAGTCTTTTATTCTAAACTAGTGGAACCACTTCTAATTTCGTTTTTACATTCTCTAGTAAGCGACCTATTTGTTTTATTTCTCAGAACTTTCCTTTAAAAGTTCCAGCTTTTTGTAATTTTCCATTTTCTAGCTTTGGTGGGCATCTGCAACCTCTAGTCATGTCACCTTTCATTCCACAATTAAAACATTCTATATGCTAATTTTTTTCTGATAACAGCTTTTCGCAATATTCCTAGTCTTGCTACAGTTAAACCATTTTAAGCTGTCGAGTTGGTTCTGCTTATTTCGCCAGGTTGCTTCCTCATTTCTGCTACCATAACTGTAACTATGGCAGATAGGTGGGGCTTGTAGACTTGTTTCTTGCATAGCTCCTGTCATGTAGTTACCTCATTTAAATCCAGCAAAGTCACATCAGGCATGTTAGCTTCACTTACATTTCTTCTGGTTACATTACTGATCAGACCTCACTCATAGTCTAAATTTAAAGTGTCGTGTATCATCAGCTCATTGGAATGTCTATAAACTCTGTGCAAAGTCTAACATAACTTATGTAATTTATGAAAAAACACTCTAACTCATTTCCCTCTCTGTTGAGCCAAGCCATTTATTTGTGTCGATATTGTGTTAGGCATTTCACTTTATCTGGATTCTGTACTAGCTTGCCCGCTAAGTACAGAAAATCTACGTATTGTCGCAGTTCACCAGTAGTTCTAATGTAATACTTGGCCTCTCCTACCATTCTAACCGAAGTGTATCAGATTTTTAGGCATCGTTCCAGCCCGAACTTCTC
>NW_013949072.1:0-1115 GCF_000517525.1 Limulus polyphemus
TGGGGAAAATGCGATATTTGCAAATGCTAATATTCATGCTAATACAATATGTAATGATATATTCATGCTAATACAACATATATTGATAATATTAATGCTAATACAACATATAATGATAATATTTATGGTAATACAACATATAATAATAATATTCATGCTAATACAACATGTAATAATAATATTCATGCTAATACAACATGTAATAATAATATTCATGCTAATACAACATGTAATAATAATATTCATGCTAATACAACATATAATTATAAACTGCACTCTGACACTATTTTTATTTACACAACTTTATAATAAAGTTGTTAAACTAAACTTTGAATATAATTTTGTGAAACTGTATAAATATTGTGACAGCCAGGTCCATGTTGTAGACTAATATAAAGTGGTTATCTTTCCTATAGATTTATTTTTCAACAATCTGTCTACAGATTGTAACCTTCGTAATGTACTGTGTTTATACTCGCACATTGTTAGTAACGAAACTTGTAACCTTGGTTTTATATCTAACATATCTCTGAGAAGAAAACTGATTGTTTTAGCTAACTAAACTTCAAAAGTAATAATGATAATCTCCAACACAGACGCCAGTGATTAAACATTTTTATTTCACAACCTAACCAACAAATCTTTTGATAATATTAGAATATTAAAATCTTAAACAGTGGCGTTACTGTAAGTTTTAAAAGATGTTTTACACCACAAATATTCAACGAATCCACGCATAATCAGTCGTATTATAATCTCGAACATAGGCACTTGCGACGATGCCATCCAATCAAACAGCGAGAATTAAGTCATATAAAGACCGATCCTCCGAAAAAGATCACAGAGAGACAGAAAATTCTGGAAACGCGTTCTTCTGCACAAAGATAAGTTCTTCTTAGTGATCTCCTATAAGTTATTTAGGGCTTCAGGGCTAGCGGAAAAGACAAATAGGTAATATCGTATATCGTTTTAGAATAATTTCACTGTTAATTCCATGTGCCCCACTATTATGGATAATTAAGGTAAAATACAACTTCATCATAAGTTACTGTAAGTTTCGTTTTGAGTTTACTTACTACCTAAGAATGTTTTATTACCATTTCGATCAGTGGTTA
>NW_013949073.1:0-1093 GCF_000517525.1 Limulus polyphemus
ATCTATAGGTGGCATAGAGCTGACCATGGACAATATGCAAATCCTCAAATGATGTCAGATCTCTCACATCATGAAGCAGCATACGAAGTTTAAAGCACTCCTGCTGGCTAGGATGAAAAGCATAGACCCTTGCCAAGGCTTCATCTTTAAAAACCCAGGATGACTATCTACAGGAGTACCTCTTCTTCTCCTACTCCATTTGTTGTTGCTCCAAATGTGAAAATGGGGGAACTCAGAATAAAATAATGTGCATGCAAAGTGATCTTCTTGGCAAAGGTTGAAGAATCCAGTCAGAGTTTTATTTTTGGAGCCAATGTTTGTTGCAAAGCATTTGCATTAGTGAATTAGAATCTCTGTCCGTTTTATAGGTGGACACTACGTTGTTCGATGGTGGGATGTCGTCATGAATTGAAAATCCCAAAATGCGCCATAATGCTTCATTGCTACTAATGTACTTTCCGGGTTGGAACTGATTCAATTCACCATTTATGTTTTGGTCTTGAAGAGCATACATAGCAGCGTCAGATCCCTTGTTGACATACTTACACACATATTTGACTGAGTTAGGAAACTCAACATTGATGTGTACATCAAAGGTCTTTGACAACAGGGGACAATAAGGCATTATCCATCGATTGTCAGTGTATACATCCTGACTGTTTCTCTTTTTTATCGTGGCTGTAAATCCACAATATTCAGGATTTCTCCTTCTGTAGAGAGGATATTGATCTTCACCAATTTGGATCTCTTTTATCATGTTTCCTGGGATACATTTTCCATTTTCCATGCATGAAGACGTTGGATTTAGAGGCCCACATGGTTCATGAATCATTGTCTGAAAGCTCTGCAGAGATAATTGAGTCTATTTGATTAGATTGGATCTTTGTTTTTAGCATCTTTTCTACCACTCTATATGGCTAAAGATTTCATACATTTTTATGAGTTGTATCATTTTGATGAGTTTTTGTCGAAAAACTCTGGCCAACAAATCTTGTTGGTCCTTTGCAGATTGTTCTGGAAAATCTGATCATTCACCTCTTTCCAAGAATGATTGGAGGTAAAAGTGATGAAGAGATCTGGTGTTCCATAAGTT
>NW_013949074.1:0-1296 GCF_000517525.1 Limulus polyphemus
AACTAATCATGTTGCTGCCATCCAAAACCTCAGTATAGCCCAATGTAACATTCATGTCAGCTGATATGTTAATATTAAGTTATGTGCTGATATTCTGCGGTATACTTCAAATATTAAAACTGATTATGTGTTCTACATTCAACAGCTGCGACTTTAAAACTATTGCCAATCACCTAGGTTTCCAGTATAGAATTATTACTTCATATTGGCCAATAATGAATGCTGTAGCAGAAAGATTTTTTTTTAAAGTCAATCTAGAACAATATTTTGAACATGAATCTCTAGTGAATGCCCTATGAAAATATCGAGTGACTCTAAATTACAGGAAAGTAATTTCTTGAAGTTATGTTCCAAAGAAAAATTATCAATTACCGTAAAGCAATAAAAGATAAAAAGCTAGGACTGAGAGATTTAACACACAAAACTCTCTTGAAATAAAATGTGTACAAATGATTCCACACGCACGTGAACCTGTAATAATGGTGGATGAGAATATCCTTACACAGTCGCATATTGTCAAAAGACACGCATCATTGCCAAGAGAAAGGACCACATGATCACTAGGAAGTTATTGTTGTGGAACACTTCTTTCTGATTTCACTTTGATACAATCGTGTCATACTTGCACTTTGCTTTCCCTTCAGTTTTATTAACATTGAACCTCTTCCTATCAAGAATTGTCTCACACTAATAAACACAACAAAATGCTATTTACTGATATGATAGATTTAGAACTAGGTTTTGCGTACACTAGCAGTATTACTTCTTCTTTTGACTCGCTTTTTATTTATTCATTTGCTCTCACATCTCTCGGTCTTTTCTCTGTCTTCTGTTAAACTCCTGTTTTATATATTTCTTTCTCAAAACCATGGTACCACGTCTCTTTATCTCTGACTTCGTACACCTGTTTTGATTATAATTATTGATAATCATAGGAGGTCCTATTGTCTCCATACTGCTCAAGAAAAATGGTGGTTGCTCTCTCTAATAATTTCCTAACATTTTACAGGGAAGTAATCCCTTAAAAACTGACCGAAAACCAGTCACTTTCTCACCTTTCTCAACTCCAACCATTGTTCTTTATACACAACTTCATAATACTCATTATTCTTCAAAAGTCTTGGAAAACAGACCCTCAAAAATACCGATTTAAGAACTTGAAACCTCACTCGACAAAGACGATGATAACTTCACTCCTACCAGATCTATATATCATCCAGTACAAAACGAAAACACTGAATACAGGCAATGAAAAGCTAATCGAAAACGACATTATTCAGAAGTTCACAGACATCT
>NW_013949075.1:0-1184 GCF_000517525.1 Limulus polyphemus
ATTTAACGATACTGTGTACTGTCAATAAGAAGACAGAAGATTTAACGATACTATGTAATTTCAATAAGAAGACAAAAGATTTAACAAAATTGTATTCTGTCAATAAGAAGACACACGATTTAAGAATACTGTGTACTTTCAATAAGAAGACACAAGATTTAACAATACTGTGTACTGTCAATAAGAAGACACAATATTCAACGATACTGTGTACTGTCAATAAAAAAACACAAGATTTAACAATAATATGTACTGTCAATAAGAAGACACAATATTCAACGATAATGTGTACTGTCAATAAGAAGACAGAAGATTTAACGATACTATGTAATTTCAATAAGAAGACAAAAGATTTAACAAAACTGTATTCTGTCAATAAGAAGACACACGATTTAAGAATACTGTGTACTATCAATAAAAAGACACAAGATATAACGATACTGTGTACTGTCAATAAGAAGACACAAGATTTAACGATACTGTGTACTTTCAATAAGAAGACACAAGATTTAAAAAACTGTGTACTGTCAATAAGAAGACACAATATTCAACGATACTGTGTACTGTCAATAAAAAAACACAAGATTTAACAATAATATGTACTGTCAATAAGAAGACACAATATTCAACGATAATGTGTACTGTCAATAAGAAGACAGAAGATTTAACGATACTATGTAAATTTCAATAAGAAGACAAACGATTTAACAAAACTGTATTCTGTTAATTAGAAGACACACGATTTAGCAATACTGTGTACTATCAATAAAAAGACACAAGATATAACGATACTTTGTACTGTCAATAAGAAGACACAAGATTTAACGATACTGTGTACTTTCAATAAGAAGACACAAGATTTAAAAAAACTGTGTACTGTCAATAAGAAGACACACGATTTAACAATACTGTGTTCTGTCAATAGGAAAACACAAGATTTAACAATAATATGTACTGTCAATAAGAAGACACAATATTCAACGATAATGTGTACTGTCAGTAAAAAACACAAGATTTAACAATAATGTGTCCTGTCAATAAGAAGACACAAGATTTTACGATACTGTGTACTTTCAATAAGAAGACACAATATATAATAAACGTGTGTACTGTCAATAAGAAGACACACGATTTAACAATACTGTGTTCTGTCAATAAGAAGACACAAGAGTTAACGATACTGT
>NW_013949076.1:0-1001 GCF_000517525.1 Limulus polyphemus
GGATAAATGGGGGAGTAAGGGAAGTTCTTGATTTTTTTGTAAAATTTCTGTAATTTGTGGGGATTTATAGGGCAGTGATAAGTTTTCTTGTTTATCACGAAATATATTAGATCGTAAAGAAATTAATGTCGCGTTTTGGAACACTTTCATTAACCACCCCTTAAAAAACGTACGTCACGTATAATAATTAAACGAACCACCTGAACGTAACGTTAGTGTAGCTTATAT
Source organism: Limulus polyphemus (assembly GCF_000517525.1). Classification (NCBI taxonomy): domain Eukaryota; kingdom Metazoa; phylum Arthropoda; class Merostomata; order Xiphosura; family Limulidae; genus Limulus; species Limulus polyphemus. The sequence goes on from NW_013949076.1 coordinate 229, forward strand.
AATGTGTAAAGTTTAATTTACTCTAATCCCTTATAGTAAAAAAAAAAGCGACATTAATTTCTTGACGACCTAATATCAAGGGCACTAAAAGCTTTCTTGGGCTATGTGGGAGGCGTAAGGGGCAGTAAAATAATAGCTTAGTTTTTAAGGATATTTATGACACTAAAATCTTTATGTGAGTTATGTGGAGGATGTAGGGGCTTGTAAACAAATTCCTCTTTTATTTTAAGCTTATTTGTAGTTCTTGCTAAGGATGTGTATAGTAACATCTATTGTACGTCACAGTAAGGATGTGTATAGTAACATCTATTGTACCTCACAGTAAGGATGTGTACAGTAACATCTACTGTACGTCACAGTAAGGATGTGTACAGTAACATCTATTGTACGTCACAGTAAAGATGTGTACAGTAACATATATTGTACGTCACAGTAAAGATGTGTACAGTAACCCTTACTGTGAGGTACAATAGATGTTACTGTACACATCCTTACTGTGATTACAATAGATATGTGTATAGTAACATCTATTGTACGTCAGTAAGGATGTGTAGAGTAACATCTATTGTACATCACAGTAAGGATGTGTAGAGTAACATCTATTGTACCTCACAGTAAGGATGTGTATAGTAACATCTATTGTACGTCAGTAAGGATGTGTAGAGTAACATCTATTGTACGTCACAGTAAGGATGTGTAGAGTAACATCTATTGTACATCACAGTAAGGATGTGTAGAGTAACATCTATTGTACATCACAGTAAGGATGTGTA
>NW_013949077.1:0-1821 GCF_000517525.1 Limulus polyphemus
CGCTAAAGATGAGTATGGTTGTTATAAATTTTTTAACTAGAGTTACACCAAGGTGTTCGTGGAGTTGTTGTACCAAATAACGCTAAAGATGAGTATGGTGGTTATAATTTCGGTAACTATAGTTACACGTAGGTGTTTATGGAGTAGTAGTACCAAATAACGCTAAAGATGAGTATGGTGGTTATAAATTCGATAACTATAGTTACACCTAGGTGTTGATGGAGTAGTTATACCAAGTAAGGCTAAAGATGAGTATGGTGGTTATATATACGGTAACTAGAGTTACATCTAGGTATTAGTGGAATTGTTGATACAAATAACGCTAAAGATGAGTATGGTGGTTACAAATTCGGTAACTAGAATTACACCTAGGTGTTCGTGGAGTTGTTGTACCAAATAACGCTAAAGATGAGTATGGTGGTTATAAATTCGGTAACTATAGTTACACCTAGGTGTTCGTGGACTTGTTGTACCAAATAACGCTAAAGATGAGTATGGTGGTTATAAATTCGGTAACTATAGTTACAACTAGGTGTTCGTGGACTTGTTGTACCAAATACCGCTAAAGATGAGTATGGTGGTTACAAATACGGTAACTAGATTTACACCTAGGTGTTCGTGGAGTTTTGTACCAAATAACGCTAAAGATGAGTATGGTGGTTATAAATACGGTAACTATAGTTACACCTAGGTGTTTATGGAGTAGATGTACCAAATAACGCTAAAGATGAGTATGGTGGTTATAAATTCGGTAACTATAGTTACACCTAGGTGTTGATGGAGTAGTTATACCAAGTAAGGCTAAAGATGAGTATGGTGGTTATATATTCAGTAACTAGAGTTACACTTAGGTATTAGTGGAGTTGTTGTACCAAATAACGCTAAAGATGAGTATGGTGGTTATAAATTCAATAACTATAGTTACACCTAGGTGTTTATGGAGTAGTTGTACCAAATAACGCTAAAGATGAGTATGGTGGTTATAAATTCGGTAACTATAGTTACACCTAGGTATTTATGGAGTAGTTGTACCAAGTAAGGCTTAAGATGATTATGATGGTAATAAATTCGGTAACTAGAGTTACACCTAAGTGTTCGTGGAGTTGTTGTACCAAATAACGGTAAAGATGAGTATGGTGGTTTCAAATTTAGTAACTAGAGTTACACCCAGGTGTTCGTGGAGTTGTTGTACCAAATAATGCTAAAGATGAGTATGGTGGTTATAAATTCGGTAACTATAGTTACACCTAGGTGTTCATGGAGTAGTTGTAACAAGTAAGACTAAAGATGAGTATGATGGTTATAAATTCGGTAACTAGAGTTACACCTAGGTGTTCATGGAGAAGTTGTACCAAGAAAAGCTTAAGATGATTATGATAGTAATAAATTCGGTAACTAGAGTTACACCTAAGTGTTCGTGGAGTTGTTGTACCAAATAACGGTAAAGATGAGTATGGTGGTTTCAAATTTAGTAACTAGAGTTACACCTAGGTGTTCGTGGAGTTGTTGTACCAAATAACGCTAAAGATGAGTATGGTGGTTATAAATTCGGTAACTATATTTACACCTAGGTGTTCATGGAGTAGTTGTAACAAGTAAGACTAAAGATGAGTATGATGGTTATAAATTCGGTAACTATAGTTACACCTAGGTGTTTATGGAGTAGATGTACCAAATAACGATAAAAATGAGTATGGTGGTTATAAATTCGGTAACTATAGTTACACCTAGGTGTTGATGGAGTAGTTGTACCAAGTAAGGCTAAAAATGAGTATGGTGGTTATAAATTCTGTAACTCGAGTTACAACTAGTTGTTCATGG
>NW_013949078.1:0-1445 GCF_000517525.1 Limulus polyphemus
AACCTACGTGACCTTTAGAGTTTTAGCTAGTCTAACCTTCGTCACCATTGGATGTTATACAGAAAATTAGTTACCAGGTGTCAATGGCTGTAACTAACATTTGTGTCGAAAAGTATCTGTTACAGTTGTTTGCATGACCATTTTGATAATAGTTTTTAAAATAACAAATATCATAGCATATAACGATTTATGCCGATATAGTTTGGATCTAATATACGGTAGATATTGTGAAATTCCATCATAATTACATTGATAATAATTTTTAAAATCAGTACTTTCTAATATAATTACAAGTACACGATAGTTTGTTTTTTTATAGTTCTCGTATTCCTTTCAGTACAGTTGGAATATTAATATCCCCTGGTTTTATTAATCTCAGGGAGGAAATTGTATGAAACTAAGAACAAACTAACAATATGGATTTTATCTTTGAAAATTAAACGTATAATTTAATATTTCTTTCATTTTCTAAATTTTGATGGGCCCAAACTTTTGTCAATAATCACTGCATTTGAAATAATTTTAGGCAGCATTATAGTATATTAATCTATGAGACCTTTTTATTAGCTATATTTTGTGCGCCAGAAAAACAAAATATGGGGCGCAGCATATCCCCGAATGAATTATATTACTCATCAGGATCTTTACGAGCTTACTCTCAAATTGAATTTGTTTAGGCGGGATTACAGTAAATTAATCTATGAGACCTTCCCGTGTTCAAATACTTTAATCGAAAGGGTTTGACCTCCTGAGTCCAAAACTGTGACTAGATCTCAAATCGGTCAGAAAATGACGGAACTATTTGTTAAAAATTTGTACTTGAAAAAACAAAACAAATAAACTCTGAGCCATTCTATGAGTCGCTATGCCGCGGCTAGAAAGAAATGTTAATACTTCGTTTCGTCAGAAAGTTACATCTTTTATTGTTAATTAGAAACTTAAATTTTATATATCCAATAAGTTTTAATTTGATAAATTAACAAGTATAAGAAGGTAAAAAGAAGTATTTTGTTATCGTGATAACATGAATTTCTGACGTTTGTTTTAAGAAACGAATTAATTCTTCATTATGCAGCAAAGAGAATGTGGAAATTTCAGGTTAACAAATCAATAAACCACTGTGACAAAAGATTATAGTTTCGAAAACGTTCATGTTAACTACCTATGACAGTCATGTCCACTTGTTTTAAGGGCTTGGTTGTTACATCACTTCTTTAAGCACGTACACGCTGAAGACGTCATGGTGACCAGTTTCCTTTCCTCTCTTATCCACCCTTTGGCCAATCATTTGTTTGACCTCTGCTGACGAAACTCGATCACATACTTCAACCTTTTTGACCTTTAGAATTTTAGCGGATGTAATCTTTGTCACCATTGGTTAATCCTGAAGTATAAAGCTGACCAGCAGTAAGAATTTATGTTCATAAATTTATGTACCTGATGAT
>NW_013949079.1:0-996 GCF_000517525.1 Limulus polyphemus
CTTGTTAAATCTCGTGTTTTCTTATTGATAGTACACAGTATCGTTAAATCTCGTGTCTTCTTATTGATAGTACACATTATTGTTAAATCTTTTTTCTTGTTATCGACAGTACCCAGTATTGTTAAATCTTGTGTCTTATTATCGACAATACACAGTAATGTTAAATCTTGTGTCTTCTTATTGACAGTACACAGTATTGTTAAATCTCGTGTCTTCTTATTGACAGTACACATAATCGTAAAATCTTGTGGCTTGTTATTGATAGTACACAGAATTGTTAAATAATGTGTCTTCTTATTGATAGTACACAGTATCGTTAAATCTTGTGTCTTCTTATTGACAGTACACAGTATTGTTAAATCTTTTGTCTTCTTATTGACAGTACACAGTTTCGTTAAATATCGTGTCTTCTTATTGATAGTACACATTATTTTTAAATCTTGTGTTTTCTTATCGACTGTGTCCAGTATTGTTAAATCTTATGTTTTCTTATTGACAGTTCACAGTATCGTTAAATCTTGTGGCTTGATAGTGATAGTACACAGTATCGTTAAATCTTGTCTTCTTATTGATAGTACATAGTTTTGTTAAATCTTGTGTCTTCTTATTGACAGTACACAGTATTGTTAAATCTTGTGTCTTCTTATTGATATCACACAGTATTGTCAAATCTCTTGTCTTCTTATTGATAGTACACAGTATCGTTGATACTTGTTGCCCTTTAGTGATAGTACACAGTATTGTTAAAACGTTTGTCTTCTTATTGATAATACACAGTATCGTTAAATCTTGTGGCTTGTTAGAGATAGTACACAGTACTGTTATATCTTGTGTCTTCTTACTGACAGTAAACAGTATTGTTAAATCTTGTGTCTTGTTATTGATAGTACACAGTATCGTTAAATCCTCTCGCTTGTTAGTGATAGTACATACTTTTGTTAAATCTTGTGTCTTCATACCGACAGTACCAAGTATTGTTAAATCACTGTTTTCTTA
>NW_013949080.1:0-1007 GCF_000517525.1 Limulus polyphemus
TTCGCTGGTTGTGGTTGTTCAGTTTCTCGTTCTATACATTCATATTGATACGGCTTATAATCTTTTACTTTCTTCAATCTGTTTACATGTACTAACTGTTTGTTCTTTCCATATATTTCTTGAATTTCGTAATTTACTGGACTTGTCTGTTTTAAGACTCTAAAAGGACCTTTCCATAGTTTTGCTAACTTTTTAGTATTTCCTTTTTTAACTATTGGTGTATATAATAAAACTTTATCTCCTAACTTTATATCGCTAATTTGTGCTTTTTTATTTACTTGCTTTTCTCTACCTTCAGCGGCTTTAGTTAGATGTTTGTTAGCTAATTCAAACGCTACTTGCATGCGTTGTAATAATTCTGCTTTATAGTCATATGCTATGGCATGACTATTTCTTTTAGGAGCCAATATTTCTTGCATAGGTAAGATAACGTCTCTACCGTGCAATAGAAAGAAAGGAATTTCTTTAGTTGACTCGTTTTCAGCACTTCTGTAAGCTAACAATAATAAGGGGATCTGCTCATCCCAAGTTTTCTGATCCTTCTCACAGTACTGAGAGATCATATCTAACAAAGTTCTGTTAAATCTTTCTACTAAACCATTAGCGGCTGGATGATAAGCTGTAGTTTCGATTTTATTAACACCTAGTAATTCACATATTTCCTTCATTAACTTAGAAACGAAGTTACTACCTCTATCTGTTAATAGATATTGGGGTATACCGTGTCTAGCCACTATGTGATTCACGAAAGCTTTAGCTATCGTTTCAGCTTTCTGATCAGATAAGCATATTGCCTCAGGAAATCTCGTTAGGTAGTCTGCGACCACTAACACGTATCTGTTTCCTGCATACGAAGTAGGCAAGGGGCCTAGTATATCCATAGCAACTAGTTGAAAAGGGGCAGTTAAGGTTGGCATTCGCTGTAAGGGAGCGCTTCGTAAGTGCGAGCTCGTCTTATGACGCTGGCATTCAAGACAAGAATTGCAAAACGCTTTAATATCCTTTCG
>NW_013949081.1:0-953 GCF_000517525.1 Limulus polyphemus
ATCTTCTCTGACATAGGGCTAATGTAGTTGACTTAAATACTGTGACCTACAAATCAACAGATGCAGCAAACTTTACAGGAATTTAGCCTTTGTTGATTCCAAACGCCATTATGTCAAAGTTAACTACACACTTCCTCGGTATCAAGTAGTCCAACCGTAATATGCAATGGTCTTCAATGTCAGCCAAGTATAGATTGTGTCTGTCCTTTTTGCCCATCAGCTCAATAGTTATCCACACCGGTCCATACAACCTTTCATAATGTCCTGTCACACCACAGAGCTTCTGTATGGCTTCTAGTACTCCTTTGTGATCTAGCACCTTGATACTCACAAGGGCTTGCTGAGATGCAGAATCTATGGCAAAGTTGCACTTTTAGACATCCAGCTTTCCTGTCACGTAGACGCTATGTGTGCTTGCCATTTTACATTTAGCTGTTGGGACTTTCACGATGGGGGTTGGTGGGCATCCCTTAACACCAACCACTACTGGTTTTTCTGAGGCTGACTTATTGGTAGTATTCTTCTTACACTGGCTCCTCATATGTCCTTACTCTCCATAGTTCCAACAACCTTTCTGGGTAGCAGCCTTTCCTGCCGTGGCATCTTCCCTGTGTTGAAGTTTCCGGCATTGAGCTTTCTTATGCCCAGGTCTATTACAGTGCCAGCAAAGTCCATCAAACTTCTCTGAAAGCTGACGTTTTCTGGCCTTGAATTCTGATGACTTTACCAACCTTGGTACCTCTGTGCTGGACTTAACATAGGATTCAAATTCAAGAGCTCTGGCCATTGCATCCTGCATAGTAGAGGGGTGTGCTTGCTTTACTTGTATCTTCAGTTGTGGACTGTCCAAAGCGTCTACAAACTGATCCCTCAGCAACAGCTTGAGGACATTGGTTGGTGCTGTTGGGTAGGCCTTGTGTGCCATACTTTCGAAATCCTCTGCCAGCTCTTGC
>NW_013949082.1:0-1232 GCF_000517525.1 Limulus polyphemus
TTTTCAAACACCATCACTATCGTTGTTCCTCTATCTATTGAGTACAGTCATATTAGTTCTCCACCTACAGGATAAACATATTTAACCTTTTTATACAGTACCAACATAGTTGATATTCCTATATCGCACCATTATCTTTACTTTCTTTGTATAAAGGTGTTGTAATTTTTCAGTCCTTAGGTATGTCGTTTTTTATTATTTTGGAAAATATAATTCCAAGTCCATTGCACGTAACGATAAAGCTGGTTGTTTGTATTATATATTGCTTCTTTCTTCTCATAGCGTTTACATTCTGTATTCACATACAGTCGTCGAGATAAATCATCAGTATTTCCAAGGTTCCGTTCAGGATGATGTGAAAGTTATTTAAACTCTTTGAAGATTACCTAGCTTTTTGAAATGCGATAACTTGGAAACCAATTCAATGCTACATGATCTGGCTGAAGTTCGAACGTTTGTCTATACAACTGCTAATGGTAATTACTTATGTATCATGAAAGATTTAGTAGATTTATTCAAGATATACAACTTCTCCTTTCTGCAGCCATCCAATGCCAAGGTATAGTAGATAATCACATATTATTTGTGGTAAAACTGTTATCTTTTCTTGCTTTTGTTTATTATTGCTTGTTCTCGATCAGCACTTTAACGAACCTTGTTGGGTTTTGGAAATAATCTATATAGATGATGAGCTATGCTAGAGAATGGTTTTAGTAACAACATTGTCCAAAACACTCTTACCTAACCGTACGTCTTCGGTATTAGCCAATAATGAATAGGTTCATTCTAAGATGGATCTTTGTGCACTCCCTTTCTTTTGACAAACTCGTTTATTGACAGAACAATTCACACTTATTGGGATTGAGTTTAAAGTTCTCTTTCCTTAACCAATCCAGAACTTTCATAAACATTATCAAGTTTTTCCCATGTATGATTATGTTATCCAAGTAGATGAATATGATGTTCTATGGTAGAAAGGAGAGACCACATTCAGTTAGTCGAAATGATGTATCAGACACATTACTTTTTCTAAATCGTAACACAACAAATTGCAACAATCCATTATTTTACAGCAATGACTATTTTCGCTCTACTTGCTTCGTTGATTTGCATTTTCCAATATCCATTATTTTTATCCAATATTGAAAACCATTTTCACACAAGTAGAACATTCAAAATAGGATAAATTCTGGACAGAAGGTAGACATCCATTTTTCTGACTTCATTTACAA
>NW_013949083.1:0-962 GCF_000517525.1 Limulus polyphemus
CCTTCAACTGGTCCCATTGTGCCCAATAGTGCTTTGTCACGGGGCTTAGACTAGACACCTTCTCCCAAGTTACCAGTTACCCACACTGGTCCCCACAATCTTGTAGAATGTCCTGTCACACCATAAAGCTTCTGTATGGCTTCTGGTACTCCTTCGTGATCTAACACATTGATGCTCACAAGGGTTTGCTGAGACGCAGAGTCTATGACAAAGTTGCACCTTTGGCCATCTAGCTTTCCTTTCACATAAACACTGTGTGTGCTTGGCATTTTACACCTAGCTGTTGGGACTTTCAAGATGGGGGTTGGTGGGCGTCGCTCAACACCAACCACTACTGGTCTCCTTGAGGCCGACTTGTTGGTAACATTCCTCCTACACTGGCTCCTCAAATGTCCGTGCTTTCCACAGTTCCAACAACCTATCTGGATACCAGCCTTTCCTGCTGTGGTACCTCCCCTGTGTTGAAGTTTCCAGCATTGAGCTCTCTTGTGCCCAGGTTTATTACAGTTCCAGCAAAGCCCCTCAAACCTCTCTTTAAGCTGACCTTTTCTGGCCTTGAATCCAGATGACTGTACCAACCTCGGTACCTCTGTACTGGACTTAATGTAGGATTCAAATTCGAGAGCTCTGGCCATTGCATACCTGCATGGTAGAGGGGTGTGCTTGCTTCACTTGTATCTTAAGTTATGGACTGTCCAAGGCATCTACGAACTGATCCCTCAGCAACAACTTGAGGAGATCGGGTGATGCAGTTGGGTAGGCCTTGTGTGCCATGCTCTCCAAGTCCTGTGCCAGCTCTTGCAGGCTCTCCCCTTTAGCACGGACTCTCGTCCTGAACCTGGCTCTGTAGACTTCTGACTGGTTTTGGGTTCCGTACCTGAGTTCTAGAGCCTCTACCAGTGTTCTATAGTTTTGTCTGTCGGCTGCTGTCAACCGTCCAAGTATTTCCAATGGTTGTCCCT
>NW_013949084.1:0-1476 GCF_000517525.1 Limulus polyphemus
AAACCTCTAGGTGTAACTATCGTTACCGAATTTATAATCATCCTACTCATCTTTAGCCTTACTTGGTACAACTACTCCATGAACACCTAGGTGTAACTCTAGTTACAGAATTTATAACCACCATACTCATTTTTAGCCTTACTTGGTACAACTACTCCATGAACACTTAGGTGTAACTATAGTTACCGAATTTAAAATCATCATACTCATCTTTAGCCTTACTTGGTACAACTACTCCATGAACACCTAAGTGTAACTATAGTTACCGAATTTATAACCATCATACTCATCTTTAGCCTTATTTTGTACAACTACTCCATAAACACCTAGGTGTAACTATAGTTACCGAATTTATAACCATCATACTCATCTTTAGCATTACTTGTTACAACTACTCCATAAATACCTAGGTATATCTATAGTTACCGAATTTATAACCACCATACTCATCTTTAGCCTTACTTGGTACAACTACTCCATGAACACCTAGGTGTAACTCTAGTTACAGAATTTATAACCCCCATACTCATCTTTAGCCTTACTTGGTACAACTACTCCATAAATACTTAGGTGTAACTATAGTTACCGAATTTATAACCACCATACTCATCTTTAGCCTTACTTGGTACAACTACTCCATAAATACCTAGGTGTAACTATAGTTACCGAATTTATAACCACCATACTCATCTTTAGCCTTCCTTGGTACAACTACTCCATAAACACCTAGGTGTAACTATAGTTACCGAATTTAAAATCATCATACTCTTCTTTGGCCTTACTTGGTACAAAAACTCCACGAAATCATAGGAGTAACTCTAGTTACCGAATTTGTAACCACCATACTCATCTTTAGCGTTATCTGGTACAACAACTCCACGAACACCTAGGTTTAACTCTAGTTAGCGAATTTGTAACCCCCATTCTTATCTTTAGCTTTATTTGGTACAACAACTCCACGAACACATAAAAGAAACTCTAGTTCCGAATTTGTAACCACCATACTCATCTTTAGCCTTACTTGGTACAACTACTCCATGAACACATAGGTGTAACTATATTTACCAAATTTATAACCACAATACTCATCTTTAGCCTTACTTAGTACAACTACTCCATATACACCTATGTGTAACTATAGTTACTGAATTTATAACCATCATACTCATATTTAACCTTACTTGGTACAACTACTCCATGAACACATAGGTGTAACTATAGTTACCGAATTTATAACCACGGCTAAAGATGAGTATTTACTTGGTACAACTACTCCATGAACACCTAGCTGTAACTCTACTTAACGAATTTGTAACCCCCATACTCATCTTTAGCTTTATTTGGTACAACATCTCCATAAACACATAGATGTAACTATAGTTACCGAATTTATAACAATCATACTCATTTTTAGCCTTACTTGGTACAACTACTCTTAGAACACCTAGGTGTAACTATAGTTACCGATTTTATAAC
>NW_013949085.1:0-1131 GCF_000517525.1 Limulus polyphemus
CAACCCCCTCTGGGGTGGTGCTGGTATTGATGGGAGGGGTCGTTCCATAGAGCGCATGCTCTCGGATCACAACCTCTTTCTCTTCAATACTGGAACATACACTTACTTTCATGCACCTAGTCAGTCTTTTACTGCCATTGATCTCTCAATTTGCTCCCCTGCACTTTTCACTCGTTTTTCTTGGATGGTCGACAGCAATCCTTGGGGCAGTGATCACTTTCCTATCATACTGAGAGAGGTTGGCCATGGTCGATGCCACCCGACCCGAGTGCCACTGTGGAAGCTGGACCAGGCTGACTGGCCATATTTCACCTCTCTCTCTGAACTTGATCCTGCCTTCGTCTGTCTACCATCAATAGACGATTGTGTGGTGGCAGTGACTGACTGTATTGTCCAGGCGGCTGTTTATTCTATTCCTAAGACCTCGACACGTTTTCCACGGTATCCTCGTCCATGGTGGAGTCCTGCCTGCTAGGAGGCACGGAAGGCTCAAAAACGGGCCTGGGATACCTTTCGACGGTATCCCACTCTTTCTAACCACATTGTTTATCAGCGGGCCCGTGCCCATGCTCGGCAGGTTCGACGTCAAAGCCAAAAGGAGTCTTGGATAAAGTTCACTAATAGCATCTCTACTACCACCAGTTCCAAAACTGTATGGGACAAGATTCGGAGACTCACTGGGAGGTATGCTTCCCATCCCCTTTCCATCTTGCTCTCCAATGGCCAGAAAGTTGCTGATGTCCAGAGGATTGCTGATGCTCTCGGCCAGAGCTTTTCTCGTGCATCTAGCATTTCTGTTTCTTCCCCTGCCTTCTTGGCCATAAAGTCTCGGGCTGAGCGATTGCCTCTTTTTTTTCGGGCCGATCGTCTCTATGATTATAATCGCCCCTTTACAGTGGTGGAACTCAAACTTGCTCTTCATCGATCTGGCAGTACATTGGTCGGACCTGATGATGTTCATTATGAGATGTTGCGCCATCTCTCTCCTGCCTCCTCTTGTTATTCTTCTGGTTATTTTTAACCGGATCTGGCAGGAGCATATTTTTCCAGATGCTTGGCGCCAGGCTATTGTCCTCCCTTTCTCCAAACCTGGGAAGGATCCCAAGATTCCTTCTAATTATCGTCCCATCG
>NW_013949086.1:0-1512 GCF_000517525.1 Limulus polyphemus
CTAATAACTAATGTTTCTTTTTATTAAATACAGAATATGGAAAAGTATCCGTTTATTTTTTGTTGATGTTCCTATTGAATTCCTTTAGTACATTTGAAATCAATATGAAAGAGGCCTAAAAGTTACTCTGTCATGAGAAATTACTTCTGTACACAGATATATTTGCTTAGAAAGATACTTAAGACATAAAGAGTTAACTTATATAAGGCTATTTCAATTGCATGTCTATGAAAGATAAGATAAGAAAGATAATAAATGATTGGTCTTTGTATGATAGACACTGCAACAGCTCCGTTCGGAGGATCAAAACACAGTTTGTTCTGGAAACAATTTATAGGATACCCATTCAAGAACTGGGGAAGAAGAACCAATTTATCATATATTTAGTGATAGCTACAGCTAAGTTAACCATCGATGCTAGCTCAGATGTCAAGTATCCGTATTTCATCGTGCATGTCATTTGTATAAATCTGATGCGTGTAATGATCATTGTGTACTGTTTTGAAGTATTGTTTTATGTGGGTAATTTCGGAAAATACAAATATAATGAGTTTCTTAACTCGTATTTACAGTCAGACTTTCTAGTTCATTTAAGAACTCATTTTCAGGTAGAGAATAAGGCTTAGCAAATGATAATTTTTTCAAATACGTATACGATCCTGGACTGAGATAAAAGGAGTATTTTTGTATTACAACTATTCCGTTTTATTTATTATTTTTGTGGTAGACAGAATAACATGTTAGACACATATGGATCCAGAGTGTAGTGTGGGGGCATTGTCTACATCTAGAATATATTTTAGATTAAGTGACTAGTTATTTGGTTATATGGAGATACATACCGACGTCAGGTTGTTGATGTGGCAGCTAGGGTTCCAAACTGAGAGGGTATTGAATGAACAGAGTAGTGGCCGGAACATTCTTTATTTAGGCCATTTGTTACAATAACAATTGTTATGGTGTGAATGACGTTTACAAGCTGGCGAAGTATGATTGTACTTAATTATATTTGTCATAAGACATTTTGTTAGGCCTCTTTTTTAAGCACTAGATTCTTAAATTAGTTCCTTGGTGATTTTTAAGAATTATAAGAGTGTATATGATTAGTATTTGAACCACTATATTCGTCATATTTATTGTGACGACACATTTTGCTCAATGCAGATCTCATCAAGCAGGCTGGAATACAACGAACACAGTTATGGCCGGAAAACTATTTATAGGTGTCGTATTTTACAACAACAAGTATAATTAATTATATTCATACTTTGCCAGTTTGTAAAAGGCATTCATCTCATAACTACAGTTTTACACAAGGTCGCTATCCTTAAAAATAGATATTTTAAGGTATTGTTGTCGAGATCATGTGATTCTCACGCTCTCTCCTTTCTTGAATTATCCTGTACTTTGGCGAATGTTCTAGTTCTTACTAGATATAGGGTAGGCGGATATATATAAGAGGGGAATGTAACGTGTCTGGGTAGATAGTGAGTAATTGAACTGCAGTCACAG
>NW_013949087.1:0-1235 GCF_000517525.1 Limulus polyphemus
TTCGGAAGCCTATCAATCGGAAAATTGATATTTGACCAGGAGCATTCACAAAGTTCGAACATTGCAAATCATTTAAATTCAGTTGATTTTTATTGGGCATTAGTATTTTTACGAAAACAGTATATAACTTCATCGTGGAAACCTCGGCGTGGGTGGTTCGTGAATAACGAAGGACAAAGCTTGCTAGTTCCCCGTGAAACAAATCGTACCTACATCAACTCGTAATTAACTTGCTCATCGTGAACCCACGATAAGATATCAAAGAAGTTCAAAACTAGAAAGTTTGTTTGCTTGTTTGAAGATAAGACAAAGCTACACAATGGGCTATCTGTGCTCTGCACACCACGGGTATCGAAACCTGTACTCTAGCTTTGTAAATCCGCAGACATCCCTCTGTACTACTGGAGGGCCCAGACTAGAAAAAATACTTTATATTGCTTGTTAGTTTGTAAAATTTTTGATTATAAGTCATTGTGTGTGTGTAATAACTAATTGTAATAACCGTTATTGTAAATTGCATTGTTGTTTGCATATTAAAACATATTTGTATTAAAAATAAGAAAACTTTTTGTATCAATCTTGTTGGAAAATATAATAAATTTAAATTATGTCGGTTATGTTTAACTACTAAATTTAAATTACCATTGAGCTCGGTTTCAGACTATTCGAAATTGTAATACGTAACATTATACATAACTGTATATTAAGCTCAGTCTTAACTCGAAATTGTCAGTTTATTGTAGACTTGTATTCTGTTTATACATTGAATAGCTTTGCATGAAATTAAAAATAGATCAATTTCTTCGACGCTCTTGAAATAATTAAATAACTAAACATCGCAGTATGAAGTAAAGTAACATGAAATCATTTACATATACATATTGTTCATACTTTACAACATCTTACAGAAAACAGAATATTTTGAGATACTCACTATTGAACATTTTTATCTTGCCACATTCATGTATAAAACTAAAATGCATAAATCACAACTTAAAACAGTATGTTAGTTGGTCGTTACTGACTTTCAATCACATTCATGAAAGCCAATAGATAATAGATAGGACGTAACTTCTATATGATTTTTTTACTTGTTCAAATGAAATCATGTACATATTTTTTACAATTACGATACAATCTTCTGTTAATGTTTTCTCAACATAAAATAAGTTGATATTTAATACTCATATCTAATCCACATACAAACATATAAAACATATCTTGAATATGCTATT
>NW_013949088.1:0-1154 GCF_000517525.1 Limulus polyphemus
CGAATCTTGTACTCACTCGGTCAATATAAAAACACGACTCAATCAGTACGAACAATTGGATTGTATTAGAGTTAGAAAGAGGAGTAATTATGTCAGCTTGTCAATGTGGAGGTAGGTGTCTTTGTGTATGATTTATGATATATCTAGAAACTGAGGAAACTTAGTTAGTTTCATAAGTAAATTGTATGATGAAGGATGAACTTGTTTATCGGGACCACAAAAACTATTTGAAATATCTTGACTAAAGGGTAACTTGATTGTGGACACAGAATTAAATTACTAGTCTTTTTTTTACTAAATATTTACGTAATAAAATTATACAATACTTATTTTTGTTTAAAGATTCTCTGTGCACGTGCGTCAAAGAGTGCACGTGCGGCAAGCTAGACGGATGTAAGTGCGCCACGTGCAAGAAAAAAGAGGAAACTGAGAAAAGTTGCAAGTGTAAAGGTATGAAAGCTTTTATTGTGGCGAGTGGAGTCTTGTTTAAAATGTAAAGTACCAGGAATCGTTTAAATCATTATATCTGACAATACAAGTGAAATATTGGTGTTTGACAATTAATTACTTTTTTATCGGCTATAAGTTACTTTTCTTACTATTACCATCCACGTTTTTCCGTGAAGAACCCTGTACTTTATGCACTAGTACTAAAATGGCTCTTATTTAACATTTCTATCTTATATTCTGATCAGCATATTGATTTCTGTATATTAAGTTCGAAACTATCTTCGTGTTTCGACCTTGTTAGCGTACTTAGATGTACAAGCGTCATAATTTCAAAATTGAAATGTGCTGCGGGTTAGAAAAAAATGCGGGTTATAGAATTGTAGCAGAATGTTCCGACTAGACAATTTACTGAAGATTCAAATTCGTTAGTAATATTCGTAATTGTACCTGATCTAACTTGGAGGTAAGTGTTTAATACCTAATGTACTCTATCCATAGAACTGATTTGGAAATTGCTTTACAAAGTTTAGGACTTCTGATTCTATACAACAGCATAGACCTGGCGAATAATTAAATTTAGTTGTATTTTTTCCTGTATTCTTCATAAGCAACCGAACGTAATAAAATTGGGAGGGGGAGTCAATGGTTATAACTTTTGTGCGCCAACAATAATGGTGGAGCGTGTGTATATCGATAGACTTTAT
>NW_013949089.1:0-1562 GCF_000517525.1 Limulus polyphemus
CTTGGTACAACTACTCCAGGAACACTTAGATGTAACTCTAGTTACCGAATTTATAACCACCATATTTATCTTTAGCCTTACTTGGAACAAATACTCCATGAACACCTAAGTGTAACTCTAGTTACCGAATTTATAACCACCATACTCATCTTTAGCCTTACTTGGTACAACTACTCAATCAACACCTAGGTGTAACTCTAGTTACTGAATGTGTAACCCCATACTCACCTTTAGCGTTATTTGGTACAACAACTCCACGAAAACCTAGGTGTAGCTCTACTTACCGAATTTATAACCACCATACTCATCTTTAGCCTTACTTGGTACAACTACTCCATGAACATCTAGGTGTAACTCTAGTTACAGAATTTATAAGCACCATGCTCATCTTTAGCCTTACTTGGTAGAACTACTCCATATAATACCTATGTGTAACTCTAGTTACCGAATTTATAACCCCATACTAATATTTAGCGTTATTTGGTACAACAACTCCACGAACACCTAGGTGTAACTGTAGTTACTGAATCTGTAACCACCATACTCATCTGTAGCGTTATTTGGTACAACAACTCCACGAATACCTAGGTGTAACTCTAGTTACCGAATTTATAACCACCATATTCATCTTTAGCCTTACTTGGTACAACTACTCCATGAACACCTAGGTGTAACTCTAGTTACCGAATTTATAACCACCATACTCATCGTTAGTCTTACTTGGAACAACAACTCCACGAACACCTAAATTTAACTCTAGTTACCGAATATATAACCACCATACTCATCTTTAGCGTTATTTGGTACAACAACTCCACGAATACCTAGATGTAACTCTAGTTACAGAATTTATAACCACCATACTCATCTTTAGCCTTACTTGTTACCACTATTCCATATAATACCTTGGTGTAACTCTAGTTACCAAATTTGTAACCACCATACGCATTTTTAGCGTTATTTGGTACAACAACTCCACGAATACCTAGGTGTAACTCTATTTCCCTAATTTATAATCACCATACTAATCGTAGGTTTAATTGGTACAACAACTCCACGAACACCTAGGTGCAACTTTAGTTACCGAATATATAACCACCATACTCATTATTAGCTTTATTTGGTACAACAACTCCACGAATACCTAGATGTAACAATAGTTACCGAATTTATAACCACCATACACATCTTTAGCCTAATTTGGTACAATTACTCCATTAACAACTAAGTATAACTCTAATTACAGAATTAAAAACCACTATACATCTTTATCCTTACTTGGTACAACTACTCCATGAACACTTAGTTTTAACTCTAGTTACCGAATTTATAAACCCCATATTTATCTTTAGCGTTATTTGGTAAAACAACTCCACGAACACCTAGGTGTAACTCTAGTTACCGAATTTATAACCACCATACTCCTAGAGTTACACCTAGGTGTTGATAGAGTAGTTGTACCAAGTAAGGCTAAAGATTTACTGAATATGTAACCTCATACTCATCTTTAGCGTTATTTGGTACAACAACTCTACGAACACCTAGGTGTAACTCTAGTTACC
>NW_013949090.1:0-1111 GCF_000517525.1 Limulus polyphemus
TTTAGCCTTACTTGGTACAACTACTCTATAAACACCTAGGTGTAACTATAGTTACCGAATTTATAATCATCATACTCATCTTTAGCCTTCCTTGGTACAACGACTCCATGAACACCTAGGAGTAACTCTAGTTACAGAATTTATAACCACCATACTCATCTTTAGCCTTACTTGGTATAACTACTCCATAAACACCTAAGTGTAACTATAGTTACCGAATTTATAACCACTATACTGAACTTCAGCCATACTTGGTACAACTACTCCATGAACACCTAGGTGTAAATCTAGTTAACGAATGTGTAACCCCCATACTCATCTTTAGCGTTATTTGGGACAACAACTCCACGAACACCTAGTTGTAACTCTAGTTACCGAATTTATAACCACCATACTCATTTTTAGCCTTACTTGGTAAAACTACTCCATAAATACCTAGGTATAACTATAATTATCGAATTTATAACCACCATACTCATCTTTAGTGTTATTTGGTACAATAACTCCACGAACACCTAGGTGTAAGTCTAGTTACCGAATTTATAACCACCATACTCATCTTTAACGTTATTTGGTACAACAACTCTACGAACTCCTAAGTATCAATCTAGTTACCGAATATGTAACCACCAAACTCATCTTTAGCCTTACTTGGTACAACTACTCCATAAATACCTAGGTGTAACTATAGTTACCGAATTGATAACCACCATATTCATCTTTAGCATTACTAGGTACAACTTCGTGATAAATACCTAGGTGTAACTATAGTTACCAAATTTATAACTACCATACTCATCTTTAGCCTTACTTGGTACAACTACTCTATAAACACCTAGGTGTAAATATAGTTACCGAATTTATAACCATCATACTCATCTTTAGCCTTACTTGGTACAACTAGTCCATAAATATTTAGGTGTAACTATAGTTACCGAATTTATAACCATCATACTCATATTTAGCCTTATTTGGTACAACTACTCCATAAACAATTTAATGTAACTATAGTTACCGAATTCATAACCACCATACTCATCTTTATTCTTTTTTGGTACAACTACTCCACGAACACCTAGGTGTAACTCTAGTTACCGAATTTATAACCATC
>NW_013949091.1:0-1646 GCF_000517525.1 Limulus polyphemus
GTGGAGTTGTTGTACCAAAAAACGTTACAGATAAGTATGGTGGTTACAAATTCGGTAACTAGAGTTACACCTAGGTGTTCGTGGAGTTGTTGTACTAAATAACGCTAAAGATGAGTATGGTGGTTATAAATTAGGTAACTAGATATAAACCTAAGTGTTCATGAAGTAGTTTTACCAAGTAAGGCTAAAGATGAGCATGCTGATTATAAATTCTATAACTAGAGTTACACCTATGTTTTCATGGAGTAGTTGTACCAAGTAAGGCTAAAGATGAATATGTTGGTTACAAATTCGGTAACAAGAGTTACAGCTAGGTGTTCATGTAGTAGTTGTACCAAGTAAAGCTAACGATGAGTATGGTGGTTAAAAATTCGGAAGCTAGAGTTACACCATTGTGTTCATGGAGTAGTTGTACCAAGTAAGGCTAAAGATGAATAGGGTGTTTATAAATTCGGTAACTAGAGTTACACCTAGGTATTCGTGGAGTAGTTGTACCAAGTAAAACTAAAGATGAATATGGTGGTTATAAATATGGTAACTAGAGTTACACCAAGGTCTTCGTGGAGTTGTTGTACCAAAAAACGCTACAGATGAGTATGGTGGTTACAAATTCAATAACTAGAGTTACACCTAGGTGTTCGTGGAGTTGGTGTACCAAATAACGCTAAAGATGAGTATGGTGGTTATATATTCGGTAACTATAGTTACATCTAGGTGTTCATGTAGTAGTTGTGCCAAGTAAAGCTAAAGATGATTATGGTGGTTACAAATTCGGTAACTAGAGTTACACTTAGGTATTCGTGGAGTTGTTGTACTAAATAATGTTAAAGACGAGTATGTTGGATACAAATTCGGTAACTAGAGTTACAACTAGGTGTTCGTGGAGTTGTTGTACCAAAAAACGCTACAGATGAGTATGGTGGTTACAAATTCAATAACTAGAGTTACACCTAGGTGTTCGTGGAGTTGGTGTACCAAATAACGCTAAAGATGAGTATGGTGGTTATATATTCGGTAACTATATATTACACCTTGGTGTTCATGTAGTAGTTGGACCAAGTAAAGCTAAAGATGATTATGGTGGTTACAAGTCCGGTAACTAGAGTTACACCTAGGTGTTCGTGGTGTTGTTGTACCAAATAACGCTAACGATGAGTATGGTGGTTATAAATTCGGAAACTAGAGTTACACCTAGGTGTTCATATAGTAGTTGTGCCAAGTAAAGCTAAAGATGTGTATGGTGGTTACAAATTCGGTAACTAGAGTTACATCTATGTATTCGTGGAGTAGTTGTATATAGTAAGGCTAAAGATGAGTATGGGGATTATAAATTCGGTAACTACAGTTATACCTAGGTGTTCGTGGAGTTGATGTACCTAATAACGCTAACGATGAGTATGGTGGTTATAAATTAGGTAACTAGAGTTACACCTAGGTGTTCGAGGAGTTGTTGTACCAAATAACGCTAACGATGAGTATGGTGTTTATAAATTCGGTAACTAGAGTTACACCTAGGTGTTCGTGGAGTTGTTGTACCAAATAACGCTAACGATGAGTATGGTGGTTATAAATTCTGAAACTAGAGTTACACCATTGTGTTCATGGAGTAGTTGTACCAAGTAAGGCTAAAGATGAATAGAGTGTTT
>NW_013949092.1:0-1861 GCF_000517525.1 Limulus polyphemus
CAACGAGACGCCTTCGATATCACACTCATTCATGCAGCTTTGAGAGATGGTCAGCAGTTTCTAGAGAAACCTTTGAACTTGGTTATTCATCCTCAACGATAACCATTTTAATTTATAAAAGCTCATATTCTTAATAAAATTCTTGAGTATGATTTGGTCTAAGTAATTATTATTTAAAGTAAGATATTTACCTTTCATTTTGAAATTACTCTTTTTTACTTTAATCATTGTTACGTGTTATAATTTCAAATGGTCTGAAATTGAGTTAACTTGTAATTTAGATTTAGTAGTTAAATTGTACCCTGGATTTAGTAGTTAAGTAAAGACGCATATATACTGAGTTTATGATATTTGCCAACAAGATTGATACACAGTTTTTTTCGACACAAATATGTTTTAATATACACACAACAATACAATTTACAATAACAGTTATTACAAATAGTTATTACAAACATGATTTATAAACAAAAATTTCACAAATTCACAAGCGATATAAAGTTATCTTTCTAGTCTAGAACTTCACGATGAGCGAGTTAACGTTGGCACATTTCACTTAACAGGGAGCTGTAGTCTTCATTGTTCGTACGCCTGTTACAGATGGTGTTTCCACCGATGACGTTAGGTAATGTTTTCTTAGGCGTGTGGAGGATTTCTAGAAATTTCAGTTTTACGTAACAATCTAAGCTACATTTAAGCGTTTACATACATAGATATATTGTAGACTCTTACTCTCGAGGATCTTCCACAACTTTCGAGAATAGGCGGGAGTCCTATTAATTTAGCAACTGATTCGTGAATAATTTTCAATCTACATGTGAAGTATTTTTCTGGTTTTATGGATGATTTTCCAGAAAATATGTAAAAGTTTTAGAGCCTTGAAATTTGTAACCCGATAACAGTCTAAAAGTAAATATGTATATAGCTTAATTTAAGACTATTCAACTGTATGTTACACATTACAATATAATAAAGATTAAGTAAATTCATTCAACTCAAGTACACACATTCAAACATCATTCATAGCAATTAAATATCTTTATAAATAATTCTCCCTTTGAGCTTAAGTACCTACATTCAAACATTATACGTGAAATCTACCCTTTTTTGATACATTACACATAGAAATTAACGAAAGTACCATTATTTATACATTAGATGTATAATTCAGCATTGGTTTTAGTTTATTTCATCTTGTTCGTTGTTGGAACTACATATCATGATAAAGTTCTATCTATTTATCAACTTGTAAGTGAGAAAGTAGTCCTATTAAAAGAAGTTATTTCAGACTGTCCTTACATTCCTATAAGTCCAACATTCTGATATTATTTAGGTGCATTTTCGTTAAATTTTTCAACTTACATCCAACGATACGTATATACATATAAGATGTTAATCCATTTTCCTGAGAGTAGTATCTTTACTGATCATTTGCACAAAGATCGAAGCTGAAGGTGTCTGTAACATGCACTAGTAGTTCTATTTTCTCTATCTCAATATTACCTTTTCGTTTCCATAGCACTTCCAGGTTGATCAAAGAAATCACCCCTAGTTACGTAACTGGCAGTGAAACTGGAAAACCACGCAGCCTTTCTAAGCTAGAAAGAATGATGTAGTACCGTGCAAAATAACTAAAGAGGCGCCCATGAATTATATATTTTAAATATATACGTTTCATTTGTCATAACGAATCCAACAATTTAAACATAGAGCGCCACTTTTTAAGTGCGTTATTTTATTGATTGTAGTTTATGATATTTGGAACATAATAATGATTGGAAACGGCTTGAATGTGTAATGAAGAAAACCTTTAATATAAGTTTCACAAAACAGCAAATGTACAACGTTTCGATAAGGTTTT
>NW_013949093.1:0-1114 GCF_000517525.1 Limulus polyphemus
TTCGAAGCTCGGGCTGACAGGCGCGGAAATTTTTGGCGATTGGTATCGATCATGGTTTTTGTATTCTGATTTTTCAAGACAGCAACTGTGGATTTGGGACATTGTGAAACAGAATCGGGTCGCGGGCCGATTTGGTACGTCAACAATTTGTTTTTCACAGTCTCAGTCTAGTCACTAGTTAGTCCAGACGCTTCAATCTCCCTCGTCATTATCGACGGGATCCCAATGGAATTTTCCTTACGCGAAATCAACGCATTCTTAACGAAATACTAGCCCAACGTCTCCATAGACCCTACCTAGACCAGGCTTTTACGCAGGACTTTGATTACCTATATTATTCATAAGATTATAATTTGCAAGTTACTTGTAAGCCTTCTTGATCTAATATTCCCCTTTTCTCTGTCTTCTCAGAGTCGTCAGCCTTTCCATCAAAACGGAAGAAATATTGTCAACTCTGAAAACATCCTCAATTTACAATATTCATGTTGTTCACCAGATCCGTTCCAGAACCTTCGAAAATCCAACCAACTTCAAAAAAATAGTAGCACCGTAGAAAGAAACCGCGTAACACATACTTACTAACGGTTTATTTTACTACTTCTTCCACTTTAGAGCCAAAAGATCACATTCGACGCCCAGCCTCTTTCAAGAATAGTCTCATTACGTCCACACTCAAACGCCCGCCACAGATCAACATAACACTGATGACCAACAACAAACTACCATCCACCCTCAAAGTGCTGTTAGCCCAAGTAGTCAAACCCGCACAACCTACACCTACCAAGAAGAACACCCAAACACCACAGACCACCAAACATGACGTATCTACATCTAAACAGCGTTCAGTTATCTAGCCAGGAAACACAAACAAGGATTAAAAGGAAAACAGGAGAACTCAGATTAATGACCAACCCGAAGAAGACACAAGAAAAACAACCCTTTCGACGAGATTCAACACCAAGATATATTTCTCTCCGAAATGTGCCTTATCTCGCCCATCTTCCATCCAGAGATGACGACCACGAGTCCGACCTAAAGTACAACCAAACCTTCCCCCACTTTTCTTCGACTTTTCATGCTTCCAGTGTATTCTAAAGTCTTAGAATAACTAATA
>NW_013949094.1:0-1062 GCF_000517525.1 Limulus polyphemus
AAATTCGTTAACTAGAGTTACACCTAGGTGTTCATGGAGTAGTTGTACCAAGTAAGGCTAAAGATGAGTATGGTGGTTATAAATTCGGTAACTAGAGTTACACCTTAGTGTTCATGGAGTAGTTGAACCAAGTAAGGCTAAGGATGAGTATGGTGGTTACAAATTCTGTAACTAGAGTTACACCTAGGTGTTTATGGAGTAGTTGTACCAAGTAAGGCTAAAGATGAGTATGGTGGTTATAAATTCGGTATCTAGAGTTACACCTACGTGTTCGTGGAGTTGTTGTACCAAATAACGCTAAAGATGAGTATGGGGTTACACATTCGGTAACTAGAGTTACACCTACGTGTTCGTTGAGTAATTGTACCAAAAAAGGCTAAAGATGAGTATGGTGGTTATAAATTCGGTAACTAGAGTTACACCTAAGTATTCGTGGAGTTGCTGTACCAAATAACGCTAAAGATGAGTATGGGGTTACACATTCGGTAACTAGAGTTACACCAAGTTTTCATGGAGTAGTTGTACCAAGTAAGGCTATAGATGAGTATGGTGGTTATAAATTCTGAAACTAGAGTTATACCTAGGTATTCGTGGAGTTGTTGTACCAAGAAAGGCTAAAGATGAGTATGGTGGTTACACATTCGGAAACTGGAGTTACAACTAGGTGTGCATGGAGTAGTTGTACCAAGTAAGGCTAAAGATGAGTATGGTGATTATAAATTCGGAAACTAGAGTTACACATAAATGTTCATGGAGAAGTTGTACCAAGTAAGGCTAAAGATGAGTATGATGGTTATAAATTTGGTAACTATAGTTACACCTAGGTTTTCATGGAGTAGTTGAACCAAGTAAGGCTAAGGATGAGTACGGTGGTTACAAATTCTGTAACAAGAGTTACACCTAGGTGTTCATGGAGTAGTTGTACCAAGTAAGACTAAAGATGAGTATGGTGGTTATAAATTCGGTAACTAGAGTTACACCTACGTGTTCGTGGAGTTGTTGTACCAAATAACGCTAAAGATGAGTATGGGGTTACACATTTGGTAACTAGAGTTACACCTA
>NW_013949095.1:0-1229 GCF_000517525.1 Limulus polyphemus
AAAGCCACATTGACTTTCAGGGAGAAGATCTCTCTCAAGATGCTGCTGCAGACGGTTCAACAACACGCGTGCCATTATTTTCCCGGTAATACATAGCAAGGAGATGCCTCGGTAATTGTCGCATGCGTGACGACTACCTTTACCTTTATAAATGCGGACGATGCTGGCATTCTTCAGTCGCTGAGGGATTTGCTCCGTGTCCCATATACTCTGGAATAGTTCAGTCAATTCCCGAATGAGAGCGTGTCCCCCGCATTTAAACACTTCCGTCGGAATACCGTCCGATCCTGGAGCTTTCCCGCTTGACGTGCGGTGGATTGCTCCTTTCACTTCCTCTTCCGTTATAGGACGCGCGAGATTCTCATTGATATCTATTTGAGGTAGGCGGTCAATGGCCTCATCGTTTATAATGGATGGTCTGTTCAGAACGCCTTCAAAGTGTTCAACCCAACTATCTAGAACCTGCTTCCGGTTTACGAGGAGACTGCCATCTGAACTCAACAGTGGGAGCAAGGTAGCACACTTGGGTCCATAAACCGTTTTCAATGATTCATAGAAGCGCTTGCTGTCATTCTGGTCGGCGTAGCTTTGGATTTCCTCAGCTTTGGCACCGTACCATGCATCTTGCATCTGTCTCAGTTCCTTTTGCACCTTTCCCTTGGCATTTGCAAAAGCTGCTTTCTTGGACTCCGAAGCAGGATCATTCTGGTAAACCATAAAGGTCTGATGCTTCTCGGTTAGCAGATCCTGGATCTTTTTGTCACTCTCGTCAAACCAATCCTGGTGCTTGCGTTTGAGTGGTCCAAGGTGCTGTGAAGCAGTAGCACGGAGAACTTCTTGGAGCTTCGTCCATCGCTCTTTGGGATCAGCATCAGCATCTGCAATGGCATTCGTGATGGTATATTCCAGTTCCTTCCAAAACGCCTCAGCAACTTCAGGAATCTTCAGCCGGGCAACATTCAATCTCCTTAACATTTTTTGACCTTGAGGTCTTCTCCGTGGCACAACTCTTACAGCCAGTCTGGAAATGATCAAACGGTGGTCAGTCCAGCATTCTGCCCCACACACGGCTTTTGTTACCCTCACGTCGCGCGCATCATTTTTTCGAGTAATGACATAGTCGATCAGGTGCCAATGTTTTGAACGCGGGTGCATCCAGGATGTCCTGTTGCGAGTGGGCAAGCGAAAGAGAGTATTCTTGATGGTCAAGTCATGGACGGTGCACGTTT
>NW_013949096.1:0-1455 GCF_000517525.1 Limulus polyphemus
AAAGTTGAAAAGATACCAGCTGACAAACCAGAAAGAGAAAAAAATTGAAATAGCTCTGGAAAAAAATCGAAAATCTGTACAGGAATTCCACTTATTGAGAAATGTGTAATTTGTCAGAAAATAGACACAGCATGTGGCAGAGAAAACAACAGAGAAATTCGCCATGTGTAAAGTAAGATAATTTTCAAATATAAAAATGAAAAAGAGTTTGTGAACTGAAATAAAGAAGCATTACCTAACGGAGTTATCTGTGGAGAATTCTTTACAACGAAGTACTTAACGCAATCTAGTTGAAATTTTTATAGGGTTAGTTTTTATATGAAATGGTTTAGAACCATCTAAACTACCATGTTAGATAACTTTAGTGAGTAAAGGTTTGTTTTCTCGTTCTTCCAGTTTTGAGTACTGTAACAAACCAGCTACTCTAGAATACCAACTTTACTCGTATCCGAAGTAATGAGCAGTAAACAAAGGTTTTGTTGTCACTAAATATTTTAAAATTGGGTTAATTATAATGATGGGTTAAACTTGCTTGGTCTTTCTGAGGTATGATGACCCGCATCTGCCTACATTTATCTACATCTGTTTGGATTTAAGTATATGTGCTATAATTCATCAGTTAAGCCTTTGGAAATTTGGAATATATTTTTTCCCCTACACAATCAACATTGAATTTGATGAATAGAGATAACCTAATTAAAATTTAAATATTTTTAACAACTAAAATTGAGGACACAAACGGACATTTTTGCACACGACCTCTACCCACAATATACATGTAGTATAATGTGGTCAGTTCCAGTACTCAACTGATACTTGCCACATTTTTTAGGCCTACTATCTTTTAATGCTTCGCCAGGTTTCGGCGATTAAACCGTAATTTTTATAGTATTACACCGGATATATAAATAGTTCTGTTGCGTCAGCGAGATCACGTCACTATTGTCACGCCACCTGCTTTCTAGAACCATCCCGTTCCTTCGGGAGTGCTCTAGCATTTACTAGATTGGGGGTGGTCTGGTATATATAAAATGGTCACGGCGTGACGTGACAACAATATGTGTGTAGGTAGTGAGTAATTGATCTGCAGTCGGAGAGAGACGTATTGTTGAAGTTCGTTATAGCGTTTGTTTTAGCGCGAATGTTGAAATCAAGTTTATCGTAAAGTTATATTCAGAAAGAATAAACCAGTTTTATTAAGTAAGGACTTGTGTCGCTAAAGTTTCGTCGGAACGAATTTACGGGAAATCAATTAACAAACGGAGACGTAACAGTTCCATAAAATCGTTTATCTTACTGTCGAGCCAAACAGACGAGTTCTGGCATTTGGTGAAATACATCTTGGACAGTGACTTGTGGGAAGCGAAAGCTAAATCTAAAATGCTATTTTAAAACACCACTGATTTTAATCTGAAACATCTGAAAAGATATTGTTACGTCTCCGTTTGTTAATTG
>NW_013949097.1:0-1177 GCF_000517525.1 Limulus polyphemus
GTATTCTCTCCAGGTGTTACTCCTGCTGGAAATAAACTTTATCGTTTTTTCTTTTGTTTTTGTCAATATCATCTTGTTTCGTTGTTCGGAAATTCTCACAATGCTACACAAGGGCTATCTGTGCATAGCTTCCACTGATATTGAACCGATAGAATCTTGGGCTACTCTTTTTCATTGTTACTCTTTTAACGCACTCATGGCCCCAAAGTGTTAAGCGCATTTCTTGTAACAACTCTAGTGAACAAGCGCACATTTTCCTTTCATGTATCCTGAAGATATTATCTTATAAACCGTAACACAAATAAAACAATTTTTTATGCTAAAGAAAAATTCTTCAACATAAATGCATTTTTTACAGATCAAACCCATTAATAAACCAACATGTGGTTCCTAGTTAACTAAATTTACTTACGTTTTTTATGAATAACAAAAAGAGGTATTTTTCTATACGTAAAATTTAGAATGTTGGCTTATTGTTGGACTTCTTAGTACTGAGCTACACAATATCTATCTGTGCTCTGTTGCGTTATAAAAGTGACAGTTAATTCCGTTAATCGGTTAAAAAATCAAACAAATATTTCGTAACGACAAATTGTTCTGGTTAGCTGCCCTCATCTAATCAATAGTTTAAAATTAGAAGCAAACAATACCTGAGGCCTAACTGGTCTCTGACCTGGCTATTTAACTTACCTGTATGTAAAGAGGGATCTATTTTTTTTATTTTTTTTGCTGGATATTTTTGCTTGAGATGTATTTGGTCAAACATACATCTACACATTTTCAAGTTTTCAATATCCATAATTTATTTACAATTGTAACATATATCTACTTAAACATTGTTTGTTTGTATGCTTTTGTCTTGTATATTTTCACTCGAGCTGCTGCAAAATGATTTTATGTATGATATTTTATTAATATGAATGGAGCTTAGTTTCGAAATAAAATACTCGTTACTTTTGGATCAACATTTAGCCGAAGTTCAGTAAGTAAATAGGATGCCATTTACTTTAACACTTTTATAATACTGTCGATAAGCAAGGACGGATTTACTTATTTTCTGTTTCTCGCTATTGAAAGTAAAGATTCACGCTGAAGTGTCCGATCCAATATTGATAGGTATTTAGGTTTAATAACACAGGGGTGGTCAGAATTAAAGTTATTTCTCTTCGTATCTTTC
>NW_013949098.1:0-940 GCF_000517525.1 Limulus polyphemus
AACTACTCCATGAAGACTTAGGTGTAACTCTAGTTACCGAATTTATAACCACCATATTGATATTTAGTCAAACTTGGTACAACTACTTTATGAACACCTAGGTGTAACTATAGTTACCGAATTTATAACCATCATACTCATCTTTAGCCTTACTTGGTACAACTACTCTTTGAACACCAAGGTGTAACTCTAGTTACTGATTGTGTAACCCCATACTCATCTTTAGCGTTATTTGGTACAACAACTCCACGAACACCTAGGTGTAACTCTAGTTACCGAATTTATAACCCCCATACTCATATTTAGCGTTATTTGGTTCAACAACTCCACGAAAACCTAGGTGTAA
Source organism: Limulus polyphemus (assembly GCF_000517525.1). Lineage (NCBI taxonomy): Eukaryota > Metazoa > Arthropoda > Merostomata > Xiphosura > Limulidae > Limulus > Limulus polyphemus. Next base: position 347 of record NW_013949098.1, read on the forward strand.
CTCTAGTTACCGAATTTTTACCACCATATTCATCTTTAGCCTTACTTGGTACAACTACTTCATGAACACATATGTGTAACTATAGTTAAAGAATTTATAACCACCATACTCATCTTTAGCCTTACTTGGTACAACTATTCCATAAAAACCTAAGTGTAACTCAAGTTACCGAATTTGTAACCACCATACTCATCTTTAGCGTTTTTTGGTACAACAACTCCACGAATACCTAGATTTAACTCTAGTTACCTAATTTATAACCACCACACTCATACTTTAGCCTTACTTGGTACAACTACTCCATGAACACTTAGGTGTAACTCTGGTTACAGAATTTATAACCGCCATACTCATCTTTAGCCTTACTTGGTACAATTACTCCATGAACACTTAGGTTTAACTCGAGTTAACGAGTTTCTAACCACCGTATTCATCTTTAGCCTTACTTGGTACAACTACTCCATGAACACTTAGGTGTAACTCTAGTTACTGAATTTATAGCCAACATACTCATCTTTTGCGTTATTTGGTTCAACAACTCCACGAACACATAAATTTAACCCTAGTTACCGAATTTGTAACCACCACACTCTT